>NW_027182856.1:957500-1007500 GCF_041146395.1 Eulemur rufifrons | reverse complement strand
AGTTAGTGTTGGGCTTTAGGCTCGGGGCTTAGGTTCAGGGTCAGAGGTTAGGGTTGGTGGTAGGGCTTAGATTTAGCGGTCAGTTTAAGGGCACAGGACCTGGTTAATCTACGGTGAGAGGGGTGTGGTCGGAGTCACCACAAAAGCACAACATCATTCCCTGGGCCTTGGGACAAAACCTACATGCAGGACTCAGGCAGAGCCTCATCTCACACATGGCATGGCTGTATTGTAGGCTTGCTTCACTCTGGGAATGGAAGTAGTGTGAGAATTAGGGTTAGGGTTGGGGTTAGGGGTTTCGAGTTAGGGGTTAGGTTTCGAGTCAGGGTCAGGTGCTAGGGATTAGTGGTTAGGTTTAGAGTTAGTGTTAGGGGTTAGGTGTTAAGTCTGGGATGAGGGCCAGGGTTAGGTTTAGGGTTGGGGTTAGCGTTAGGGTTAGGGGTTAGGGTTAAGGGATAGGGTTAGGGTTAAGGGTTAGGCTTAGGGTTAGGGTTCAGGGTTAGGGTTAAGGTTTAGGGTTAGAGTCAGGGTTAAGTGTTAGGGTGAGGCTTAACAGTTAGGGTTAGGGTTAGGGGGTTAGGAATAGGGTTAGGGTTAAGGGTTAGGTTTATGGTTCAGGTTTAAGGTTAGGATTAGGGGTTAGGGTTAGTGTTAACTGTAGGTCAGTGTTGGGGTTAGATCTCTAGGCATTAGCGTATAGGTTAGGGTTAGGGTTAAGTAGGGTTATGTTTAATGGTTAGGATTGGGATTAGCGTTAAGGGTTAGGGTTAAGCTTTAGGGGTTACGACTAAGGATCAATGGTTAGGGTTATTTTTAGGCGTAGGGTTAGGGTAAGGGTTTTAGGGTTAGTGTTAGTGTTGTGGGTAGGGTTAAGGTTAGGGTTGGCGTTTCAGAATTAGGGATTAGGTGTTATGGTTATGGCTAGGAGTTAGGGTTAGAATTACGGTATAGGGCTTGTTCTCAGGGTGTCATGCATTATCGTTAAGATAAGGGGTTAAGTTAGGGTTAGGGTGAGGTTTACGTGTTAAGGTGAGCAGTAGGATCAGGGTTAGGTGTTATGTTCTGGGTTAGGGTTATGGGTGTGGGGTAGGGTTTATGCTTAGGGCACGGGCCCTGTATGCACTAGGAGGCGAAGTTAGGGGTCTGTGATGGTCGCTGGGAGCCCACTCTATCGTACGCAGTGTATGGGCCTCTGGGTTTCATGCAGGACACTGTGGCAGAGCGGGCTTTCATGCATGGCTTAGTAGGATTGTAGGCTTTCAAAACTCTGAGAAAGCAAGTCTGAGAATTAGATTTAGGGTTAGGATTACGGTACGGTTTAGGGATGAAGATTAGTGATAGGGTGAGGGCTTAGGGTTAGGGGTTAGGGTTAGGGTTAGGGTTGTTGGCAGGGTGAAGGTTAGGGTTGGCATTTTAGAATTAGGGATGAGGTGTTAGGGTTATGGCTAGGGGTTAGGATTAGAATTATGGGATAGGGCTTCTTCTCAGGGTGTTATGCATTAAGGTTAAGATAAGGGGATAAGTTAGGGTTACGGGGAGGTTTATGTTTTAAGGTGAGCAATAGGATCAGGGTCAGGTGCTATGTTCAGGGTGAGGGTTATCTGTTAGGGGTAGTGTTTATACTTAGCGTACAGGCCCTGTCTGCACTGGGCGGGAGGCTGGGGTTAGGGGGATGGGATTGTCCCCGGGAACCCACTCTATCATACGCTAGGTATGGGCTCCTGGTTTCATGCAAGAGAGAGCTGCAGAGCCCCCTTTTACTCAAGGCATGGGAGGATTTTAGGCTTTCTAAACTCTAAGAAAGCAAGAAGTCCGAGAATTAGATTTAGGGGCAGGATTATGATAATGTTTAGGGTTAGGGTTAGTGTTAAGGTGGGGTCTTAGGGTTAGGGGTTAGGGTTAGAGGTTAGTGTTAGGTGTAACAGTTACAGTTAGGTTTATGGTTAAGTTTCAGGGTTAGGGTTAAGGTTTGGGTTTAGCGTTTGGCACAGGGTTAGGCTTCAGTGTTAGCTTTATGGTTTAAAATTAGGATTAGGGTTAGTGTGAGGGTTAATAGTAAGGGTCAAGATTAAGGGTTAGGGTTGGGGTTAGGGTTAGGTTTAGGGTTAGGGCTTAGGGTTAGGGGATAGGATTAGGGTTAAGTGTTGGGCTTATGGTTAGGGTTAAAGTTTAGTGTTAGGGTTAATGTTTAGTGTTATGGTCCAGTTTAAGTGTTAGGGTGAGGGTTAACAGGATTAGGCTTAGGGGTTAGGGATATAATAAAGGTTCAGTGTTAGGGTTAGGTTTAGGGTTCAGGGTTAGGGTTAGTTTTAGGGGTTATGGTTAGGGTTAGGTGTTAGGTTAGTGTCAGGGTTAGGTCTAGTCGTGAGGGTAAGGTTTAGGGTTAGCTTTAAGAGCTAGGGTTAGGTTTAATGGTTAGGATTAGGATTACGGTTAAAGGTTAGGGTAATGCTCAGGGGTTAGGGTGAAGGGTGAAGGGTTAGGGCTTTTGTTAGGCATAGCGTTGGGGTTAGAACTAAGGGTTCCTGTCAGTGTTAGGGTTGTAGGCAGCGTTACGGTTAGGCTTAGCGGTGGAGAATTAGGGTTAGGGATTAGGTGTTACAGTTATGACTAGGAGATAGGGTTAGAATTATGGGATAGGGGATGTTCTCAGGGAATGGGTTATGCATTAACGTTACGTTAAGAGGTTAAAGTTAGGCTCACGGTGAGGTTTACGACTTAAGGGGAGAAATAGGAACAGGGTTAGGTGCCATGTTCAGGGTTAGGGTTATCTGTTAAAGGTATCATTTATGCTTAGCGCATGGGCCCTGTCGGCATTAGGCTGGGGGGAGGTTAGGGGGCTGGGATTGTCACCGGGAACCCACTGTATCGGACTCTGGGTATGGGCCCGTGGATTTCATGCAGGACACAGTGGTAGAGCCTCCTTTCACACATGGCACGGGAGGATTGCAGGCTTTCTAAACTCTAAGAAAGCAAGAAGTCTGAGAATTAGATTTAGGGTTAGGATTATGGTTAGGGTTCAGGATGAAGTGTAGTGTTATGGAGAGGGGATAGGGTTACAGATTAGGGTTACGGTTTAAGGTTACTGTTAGGTTTAACGGTTACAGTTCGTTTTGGGGTTGAGGTTTGCGGATAGGGTTAAGATGAGGGGTCAGGGTTTGGTACAGGGTTAGGGTTGTGTTCGGTTTAGGGTTGAAGATTAGGATTAGGGTTAGGATTAAAGGTTAGCATGAGAGTTAACGGTTAAGAGTAAGGTTAAGGGTTAGGGTTAGGGTTTAGGTTTAGGGTTAAGGGTTAGGGTTAGTTTTAGGGTTAGAGTTATGTGTTAGGGTTTGTGTTAGAGGTTAGGGTTAGGTTTACTGTTCGTGGTTAGAGATACGTTTAGGGGTTAGCATTAGGGTTAGGGATTAGGTTTAGGGTAAGTGTTTAGAGTTAGTGTTGGGCTTTAGGCTCGGGGCTTAGGTTCAGGGTCAGAGGTTAGGGTTGGTGGTAGGGCTTAGATTTAGCGGTCAGTTTAAGGGCACAGGACCTGGTTAATCTACGGTGAGAGGGGTGTGGTCGGAGTCACCACAAAAGCACAACATCATTCCCTGGGCCTTGGGACAAAACCTACATGCAGGACTCAGGCAGAGCCTCATCTCACACATGGCATGGCTGTATTGTAGGCTTGCTTCACTCTGGGAATGGAAGTAGTGTGAGAATTAGGGTTAGGTTTGGGGTTAGGGGTTTCGAGTTAGGGGTTAGGTTTCGAGTCAGGGTCAGGTGCTAGGGATTAGTGGTTAGGTTTAGAGTTAGTGTTAGGGGTTAGGTGTTAAGTCTGGGATGAGGGCCAGGGTTAGGTTTAGGGTTGGGGTTAGCGTTAGGGTTAGGGGTTAGGGTTAAGGGATAGGGTTAGGGTTAAGGGTTAGGCTTAGGGTTAGGGTTCAGGGTTAGGGTTAAGGTTTAGGGTTAGAGTCAGGGTTAAGTGTTAGGGTGAGGCTTAACAGTTAGGGTTAGGGTTAGGGGGTTAGGAATAGGGTTAGGGTTAAGGGTTAGGTTTATGGTTCAGGTTTAAGGTTAGGATTAGGGGTTAGGGTTAGTGTTAACTGTAGGTCAGTGTTGGGGTTAGATCTCTAGGCATTAGCGTATAGGTTAGGGTTAGGGTTAAGTAGGGTTATGTTTAATGGTTAGGATTGGGATTAGCGTTAAGGGTTAGGGTTAAGCTTTAGGGGTTACGACTAAGGATCAATGGTTAGGGTTATTTTTAGGCGTAGGGTTAGGGTAAGGGTTTTAGGGTTAGTGTTAGTGTTGTGGGTAGGGTTAAGGTTAGGGTTGGCGTTTCAGAATTAGGGATTAGGTGTTATGGTTATGGCTAGGAGTTAGGGTTAGAATTACGGTATAGGGCTTGTTCTCAGGGTGTCATGCATTATCGTTAAGATAAGGGGTTAAGTTAGGGTTAGGGTGAGGTTTACGTGTTAAGGTGAGCAGTAGGATCAGGGTTAGGTGTTATGTTCTGGGTTAGGGTTATGGGTGTGGGGTAGGGTTTATGCTTAGGGCACGGGCCCTGTATGCACTAGGAGGCGAAGTTAGGGGTCTGTGATGGTCGCAGGGAGCCCACTCTATCGTACGCAGTGTATGGGCCTCTGGGTTTCATGCAGGACACTGTGGCAGAGCGGGCTTTCATGCATGGCTTAGTAGGATTGTAGGCTTTCAAAACTCTGAGAAAGCAAGTCTGAGAATTAGATTTAGGGTTAGGATTACGGTACGGTTTAGGGATGAAGATTAGTGATAGGGTGAGGGCTTAGGGTTAGGGGTTAGGGTTAGGGTTAGGGTTGTTGGCAGGGTGAAGGTTAGGGTTGGCATTTTAGAATTAGGGATGAGGTGTTACGGTTATGGCTAGGGGTTAGGATTAGAATTATGGGATAGGGCTTCTTCTCAGGGTGTTATGCATTAAGGTTAAGATAAGGGGATAAGTTAGGGTTACGGGGAGGTTTATGTTTTAAGGTGAGCAATAGGATCAGGGTCAGGTGCTATGTTCAGGGTGAGGGTTATCTGTTAGGGGTAGTGTTTATACTTAGCGTACAGGCCCTGTCTGCACTGGGCGGGAGGCTGGGGTTAGGGGGATGGGATTGTCCCCGGGAACCCACTCTATCATATGCTAGGTATGGGCTCCTGGTTTCATGCAAGAGAGAGCTGCAGAGCCCCCTTTTACTCATGGCATGGGAGGATTTTAGGCTTTCTAAACTCTAAGAAAGCAAGAAGTCCGAGAATTAGATTTAGGGGTAGGATTATGATAATGTTTAGGGTTAGGGTTAGTGTTAAGGTGGGGTCTTAGGGTTAGGGGTTAGGGTTAGAGGTTAGTGTTAGGTGTAACAGTTACAGTTAGGTTTATGGTTAAGTTTCAGGGTTAGGGTTAAGGTTTGGGTTTAGCGTTTGGCACAGGGTTAGGCTTCAGTGTTAGCTTTATGGTTTAAAATTAGGATTAGGGTTAGTGTGAGGGTTAATGGTAAGGGTCAAGATTAAGGGTTAGGGTTGGGGTTAGGGTTAGGTTTAGGGTTAGGGCTTAGGGTTAGGGGATAGGATTAGGGTTAAGTGTTGGGCTTATGGTTAGGGTTAAAGTTTAGTGTTAGGGTTAATGTTTAGTGTTATGGTCCAGTTTAAGTGTTAGGGTGAGGGTTAACAGGATTAGGCTTAGGGGTTAGGGATATAGTGAAGGTTCAGTGTTAGGGTTAGGTTTAGGGTTCAGGGTTAGGGTTAGTTTTAGGGGTTATGGTTAGGGTTAGGTGTTAGGTTAGTGTCAGGGTTAGGTCTAGTCGTGAGGGTAAGGTTTAGGGTTAGCTTTAAGAGCTAGGGTTAGGTTTAATGGTTAGGATTAGGATTACGGTTAAAGGTTAGGGTAATGCTCAGGGGTTAGGGTGAAGGGTGAAGGGTTAGGGCTTTTGTTAGGCATAGCGTTGGGGTTAGAACTAAGGGTTCCTGTCAGTGTTAGGGTTGTAGGCAGCGTTACGGTTAGGCTTAGCGGTGGAGAATTAGGGTTAGGGATTAGGTGTTACAGTTATGACTAGGAGATAGGGTTAGAATTATGGGATAGGGGATGTTCTCAGGGAATGGGTTATGCATTAACGTTACGTTAAGAGGTTAAAGTTAGGCTCACGGTGAGGTTTACGACTTAAGGGGAGAAATAGGAACAGGGTTAGGTGCCATGTTCAGGGTTAGGGTTATCTGTTAAAGGTATCATTTATGCTTAGCGCACGGGCCCTTTCGGCATTAGGCTGGGGGGAGGTTAGGGGGCTGGGATTGTCACCGGGAACCCACTGTATCGGACTCTGGGTATGGGCCCGTGGATTTCATGCAGGACACAGTGGTAGAGCCTCCTTTCACACATGGCACGGGAGGATTGCAGGCTTTCTAAACTCTAAGAAAGCAAGAAGTCTGAGAATTAGATTTAGGGTTAGGATTATGGTTAGGGTTCAGGATGAAGTGTAGTGTTATGGAGAGGGGATAGGGTTACAGATTAGGGTTACGGTTTAAGGTTACTGTTAGGTTTAACGGTTACAGTTCGTTTTGGGGTTGAGGTTTGCGGATAGGGTTAAGATGAGGGGTCAGGGTTTGGTACAGGGTTAGGGTTGTGTTCGGTTTAGGGTTGAAGATTAGGATTAGGGTTAGGATTAAAGGTTAGCATGAGAGTTAACGGTTAAGATTAAGGTTAAGGGTTAGGGTTAGGGTTTAGGTTTAGGGTTAAGGGTTAGGGTTAGTTTTAGGGTTAGAGTTATGTGTTAGGGTTTGTGTTAGAGGTTAGGGTTAGGTTTACTGTTCGTGGTTAGAGTTACGTTTAGGGGTTAGCATTAGGGTTAGGGATTAGGTTTAGGGTAAGTGTTTAGAGTTAGTGTTGGGCTTTAGGCTCGGGGCTTAGGTTCAGGGTCAGAGGTTAGGGTTGGTGGTAGGGCTTAGATTTAGCGGTCAGTTTAAGGGCACAGGACCTGGTTAATCTACGGTGAGAGGGGTGTGGTCGGAGTCACCACAAAAGCACAACATCATTCCCTGGGCCTTGGGACAAAACCTACATGCAGGACTCAGGCAGAGCCTCATCTCACACATGGCATGGCTGTATTGTAGGCTTGCTTCACTCTGGGAATGGAAGTAGTGTGAGAATTAGGGTTAGGTTTGGGGTTAGGGGTTTCGAGTTAGGGGTTAGGTTTCGAGTCAGGGTCAGGTGCTAGGGATTAGTGGTTAGGTTTAGAGTTAGTGTTAGGGGTTAGGTGTTAAGTCTGGGTTGGGGGCCAGGGTTAGGTTTAGGGTTGGGGTTAGCGTTAGGGTTAGGGGTTAGGGTTAAGGGATAGGGTTAGGGTTAAGGGTTAGGCTTAGGGTTAGGGTTCAGGGTTAGGGTTAAGGTTTAGGGTTAGAGTCAGGGTTAAGTGTTAGGGTGAGGCTTAACAGTTAGGGTTAGGGTTAGGGGGTTAGGAATAGGGTTAGGGTTAAGGGTTAGGTTTATGGTTCAGGTTTAAGGTTAGGATTAGGGGTTAGGGTTAGTGTTAACTGTAGGTCAGTGTTGGGGTTAGATCTCTAGGCATTAGCGTATAGGTTAGGGTTAGGGTTAAGTAGGGTTATGTTTAATGGTTAGGATTGGGATTAGCGTTAAGGGTTAGGGTTAAGCTTTAGGGGTTACGACTAAGGATCAATGGTTAGGGTTATTTTTAGGCGTAGGGTTAGGGTAAGGGTTTTAGGGTTAGTGTTAGTGTTGTCGGTAGGTTTAAGGTTAGGGTTGGCGTTTCAGAATTAGGGATTAGGTGTTATGGTTATGGCTAGGAGTTAGGGTTAGAATTACGGTATAGGGCTTGTTCTCAGGGTGTCATGCATTATCGTTAAGATAAGGGGTTAAGTTAGGGTTAGGGTGAGGTTTACGTGTTAAGGTGAGCAGTAGGATCAGGGTTAGGTGTTATGTTCTGGGATAGGGTTATGGGTGTGGGGTAGGGTTTATGCTTAGGGCACGGGCCCTGTATGCACTAGGAGGCGAAGTTAGGGGTCTGTGATGGTCGCTGGGAGCCCACTCTATCGTACGCCGTGTATGGGCCTCTGGGTTTCATGCAGGACACTGTGGCAGAGCGGGCTTTCATGCATGGCTTAGTAGGATTGTAGGCTTTCAAAACTCTGAGAAAGCAAGTCTGAGAATTAGATTTAGGGTTAGGATTACGGTACGGTTTAGGGATGAAGATTAGTGATAGGGTGAGGGCTTAGGGTTAGGGGTTAGGGTTAGGGTTAGGGTTGTTGGCAGGGTGAAGGTTAGGGTTGGCATTTTAGAATTAGGGATGAGGTGTTACGGTTATGGCTAGGGGTTAGGATTAGAATTATGGGATAGGGCTTCTTCTCAGGGTGTTATGCATTAAGGTTAAGATAAGGGGATAAGTTAGGGTTACGGGGAGGTTTATGTTTTAAGGTGAGCAATAGGATCAGGGTCAGGTGCTATGTTCAGGGTGAGGGTTATCTGTTAGGGGTAGTGCTTACACTTAGCGTACAGGCCCTGTCTGCACTGGGCGGGAGGCTGGGGTTAGGGGGATGGGATTGTCCCCGGGAACCCACTCTATCATACGCTAGGTATGGGCTCCTGGTTTCATGCAAGAGAGAGCTGCAGAGCCCCCTTTTACTCATGGCATGGGAGGATTTTAGGCTTTCTAAACTCTAAGAAAGCAAGAAGTCCGAGAATTAGTTTTGGGGTAGGATTATGATAATGTTTAGGGTTAGCGTTAGTGTTAAGGTGGGGTCTTAGGGTTAGGGGTTAGGGTTAGAGGTTAGTGTTAGGTGTAACAGTTACAGTTAGGTTTATGGTTAAGTTTCAGGGTTAGGGTTAAGGTTTGGGTTTAGCGTTTGGCACAGGGTTAGGCTTCAGTGTTAGCTTTATGGTTAAAGATTAGGATTAGGGTTAGTGTGAGGGTTAATGGTAAGGGTCAAGATTAAGGGTTAGGGTTGGGGTTAGGGTTAGGTTTAGGGTTAGGGCTTAGGGTTAGGGGATAGGATTAGGGTTAAGTGTTGGGCTTATGGTTAGGGTTAAAGTTTAGTGTTAGGGTTAATGTTTAGTGTTATGGTCCAGTTTAAGTGTTAGGGTGAGGGTTAACAGTTAGGATTAGGCTTAGGGGTTAGGGATATAGTGAAGGTTCAGTGTTAGGGTTAGGTTTAGGGTTCAGGGTTGGGGTTAGTTTTAGGGGTTATGGTTAGGGTTAGGTGTTAGGTTAGTGTCAGGGTTAGGTCTAGTCGTGAGGGTAAGGTTTAGGGTTAGCTTTAAGAGCTAGGGTTAGGTTTAATGGTTAGGATTAGGATTACGGTTAAAGGCTAGGGTAATGCTTAGGGGTTAGGGTGAAGGGTGAAGGGTTAGGGCTTTTGTTAGGCATAGCGTTGGGGTTAGAACTAAGGGTTCCTGTCAGTGTTAGGGTTGTAGGCAGCGTTACGGTTAGGCTTAGCGGTGGAGAATTAGGGTTAGGGATTAGGTGTTACAGTTATGACTAGGAGATAGGGTTAGAATTATGGGATAGGGGATGTTCTCAGGGAATGGGTTATGCATTAACGTTACGTTAAGAGGTTAAAGTTAGGCTCACGGTGAGGTTTACGTGTTAAGGGGAGAAATAGGAACAGGGTTAGGTGCCATGTTCAGGGTTAGGGTTATCTGTTAAAGGTATCATTTATGCTTAGCGCACGGGCCCTGTCGGCATTAGGCTGGGGGGAGGTTAGGGGGCTGGGATTGTCACCGGGAACCCACTGTATCGGACTCTGGGTATGGGCCCGTGGATTTCATGCAGGACACAGTGGTAGAGCCTCCTTTCACACATGGCACGGGAGGATTGCAGGCTTTCTAAACTCTAAGAAAGCAAGAAGTCTGAGAATTAGATTTAGGGTTAGGATTATGGTTAGGGTTCAGGATGAAGTGTAGTGTTATGGTGAGGGGATAGGGTTACAGATTAGGGTTACGGTTTAAGGTTACTATTAGGTTTAACGGTTACAGTTCGTGTTGGGGTTGAGGTTTGCGGATAGGGTTAAGATGAGGGGTCAGGGTTTGGTACAGGGTTAGGGTTGTGTTCGGTTTAGGGTTGAAGATTAGGATTAGGGTTAGGATTAAAGGTTAGCATGAGAGTTAACGGTTAAGATTAAGGTTAAGGGTTAGGGTTAGGGTTTAGGTTTAGGGTTAAGGGTTAGGGTTAGTTTTAGGGTTAGAGTTATGTGTTAGGGTTTGTGTTAGAGGTTAGGGTTAGGTTTACTGTTCACGGTTAGGGTTATGTTTAGGGGTTAGCATTAGGGTTAGGGATTAGGTTTAGGGTAAGTGTTTAGAGTTAGTGTTGGGCTTTACGCTCGGGGCTTAGGTTCAGGGTCAGAGGTTAGGGTTGGTGGTAGGGCTTAGATTTAGCGGTCAGTTTAAGGGCACAGGACCTGGTTAATCTACGGTGAGAGGGGTGTGGTCGCAGTCACCACAAAAGCACAACATCATTCCCTGGGCCTTGGGACAAAACCTACATGCAGGACTCAGGCAGAGCCTCATCTCACACATGGCATGGCTGTATTGTAGGCTTGCTTCACTCTGGGAATGGAAGTAGTGTGAGAATTAGGGTTAGGTTTGGGGTTAGGGGTTTCGAGTTAGGGGTTAGGTTTCGAGTCACGGTCAGGTGCTAGGGATTAGTGGTTAGGTTTAGAGTTAGTGTTAGGGGTTAGGTGTTAAGTCTGGGTTGGGGGCCAGGGTTAGGTTTAGGGTTGGGGTTAGCGTTAGGGTTAGGGGTTAGGGTTAAGGGATAGGGTTAGGGTTAAGGGTTAGGCTTAGGGTTAGGGTTCAGGGTTAGGGTTAAGGTTTAGGGTTAGAGTCAGGGTTAAGTGTTAGGGTGAGGCTTAACAGTTAGGGTTAGGGTTAGGGGGTTAGGAATAGGGTTAGGGTTAAGGGTTAGGTTTATGGTTCAGGTTTAAGGTTAGGATTAGGGGTTAGGGTTAGTGTTAACTGTAGGTCAGTGTTGGGGTTAGATCTCTAGGCATTAGCGTATAGGTTAGGGTTAGGGTTAAGTAGGGTTATGTTTAATGGTTAGGATTGGGATTAGCGTTAAGGGTTAGGGTTAAGCTTTAGGGGTTATGACTAAGGATCAATGGTTAGGGTTATTTTTAGGCGTAGGGTTAGGGTAAGGGTTTTAGGGTTAGTGTTAGTGTTGTTGGTAGGGTTAAGGTTAGGGTTGGCGTTTCAGAATTAGGGATTAGGTGTTATGGTTATGGCTAGGAGTTAGGGTTAGAATTACGGTATAGGGCTTGTTCTCAGGGTGTCATGCATTATCGTTAAGATAAGGGGTTAAGTTAGGGTTAGGGTGAGGTTTACGTGTTAAGGTGAGCAGTAGGATCAGGGTTAGGTGTTATGTTCTGGGTTAGGGTTATGGGTGTGGGGTAGGGTTTATGCTTAGGGCACGGGCCCTGTATGCACTAGGAGGCGAAGTTAGGGGTCTGTGATGGTCGCTGGGAGCCCACTCTATCGTACGCAGTGTATGGGCCTCTGGGTTTCATGCAGGACACTGTGGCAGAGCGGGCTTTCATGCATGGCTTAGTAGGATTGTAGGCTTTCAAAATTCTGAGAAAGCAAGTCTGAGAATTAGATTTAGGGTTAGGATTACGGTACGGTTTAGGGATGAAGATTAGCGATAGGGTGAGGGCTTAGGGTTAGGGGTTAGGGTTAGGGTTAGGGTTGTTGGCAGGGTGAAGGTTAGGGTTGGCATTTTAGAATTAGGGATGAGGTGTTACGGTTATGGCTAGGGGTTAGGATTAGAATTATGGGATAGGGCTTCTTCTCAGGGTGTTATGCATTAAGGTTAAGATAAGGGGATAAGTTAGGGTTACGGGGAGGTTTATGTTTTAAGGTGAGCAATAGGATCAGGGTCAGGTGCTATGTTCAGGGTGAGGGTTATCTGTTAGGGGTAGTGTTTATACTTAGCGTACAGGCCCTGTCTGCACTGGGCGGGAGGCTGGGGTTAGGGGGATGGGATTGTCCCCGGGAACCCACTCTATCATACGCTAGGTATGGGCTCCTGGTTTCATGCAAGAGAGAGCTGCAGAGCCCCCTTTTACTCATGGCATGGGAGGATTTTAGGCTTTCTAAACTCTAAGAAAGCAAGAAGTCCGAGAATTAGATTTGGGGTAGGATTATGATAATGTTTAGGGTTAGCGTTAGTGTTAAGGTGGGGTCTTAGGGTTAGGGGTTAGGGTTAGAGGTTAGTGTTAGGTGTAACAGTTACAGTTAGGTTTATGGTTAAGTTTCAGGGTTAGGGTTAAGGTTTGGGTTTAGCGTTTGGCACAGGGTTAGGCTTCAGTGTTAGCTTTATGGTTAAAGATTAGGATTAGGGTTAGTGTGAGGGTTAATGGTAAGGGTCAAGATTAAGGGTTAGGGTTGGGGTTAGGGTTAGGTTTAGGGTTAGGGCTTAGGGTTAGGGGATAGGATTAGGGTTAAGTGTTGGGCTTATGGTTAGGGTTAAAGTTTAGTGTTAGGGTTAATGTTTAGTGTTATGGTCCAGTTTAAGTGTTAGGGTGAGGGTTAACAGTTAGGATTAGGCTTAGGGGTTAGGGATATAGTGAAGGTTCAGTGTTAGGGTTAGGTTTAGGGTTCAGGGTTAGGGTTAGCTTTAGGGGTTATGGTTAGGGTTAGGTGTTAGGTTAGTGTCAGGGTTAGGTCTAGTCGTGAGGGTAAGGTTTAGGGTTAGCTTTAAGAGCTAGGGTTAGGTTTAATGGTTAGGATTAGGATTACGGTTAAAGGCTAGGGTAATGGTTAGTTAGGTTAGGGTGAAGGGTGAAGGGTTAGGGCTTTTGTTAGGCATAGCGTTGGGGTTAGAACTAAGGGTTCCTGTCAGTGTTAGGGTTGTAGGCAGCGTTACGGTTAGGCTTAGCGGTGGAGAATTAGGGTTAGGGATTAGGTGTTACAGTTATGACTAGGAGATAGGGTTAGAATTATGGGATAGGGGATGTTCTCAAGGAATGGGTTATGCATTAACGTTACGTTAAGAGGTTAAAGTTAGGCTCACAGTGAGGTTTACGTGTTGAGGGGAGAAATAGGAACAGGGTTAGGTGCCATGTTCAGGGTTAGGGTTATCTGTTAAAGGTATCATTTATGCTTAGCGCACGGGCCCTGTCGGCATTAGGCTGGGGGGAGGTTAGGGGGCTGGGATTGTCACCGGGAACCCACTGTATCGGACTCTGGGTATGGGCCCGTTGATTTCATGCAGGACACAGTGGTAGAGCCTCCTTTCACACATGGCACGGGAGGATTGCAGGCTTTCTAAACTCTAAGAAAGCAAGAAGTCTGAGAATTAGATTTAGGGTTAGGATTATGGTTAGGGTTCAGGATGAAGTGTAGTGTTATGGTGAGGGGATAGGGTTACAGATTAGGGTTACGGTTTAAGGTTACTATTAGGTTTAACGGTTACAGTTCGTGTTGGGGTTGAGGTTTGCGGATAGGGTTAAGATGAGGGGTTAGGTTTTGGTACAGGGTTAGGGTTGTGTTAGGTTTAGGGTTGAAGATTAGGATTAGGGTCAGGATTAAAGGTTAGCATGAGAGTTAACGGTTTAGATTAAGGTTAAGGGTTAGGGTTAGGTTTTAGGTTTAGGGTTAAGGGTTAGGGTTAGTTTTAGGGTTAGAGTTATGTGTTAGGGTTTGTGTTAGAGGTTAGGGTTAGGTTTACTGTTCACGGTTAGGGTTATGTTTAGGGGTTAGCATTAGGGTTAGGGATTAGGTTTAGGGTAAGGGTTTAGAGTTAGTGTTGGGCTTTAGGCTCGGGGCTTAGGTTCAGGGTCAGGGGTTAGGGTTGGTGGTAGGGCTTAGATTTAGCGGTCAGTTTAAGGGCACAGGACCTGGTTAATCTACGGTGAGAGGGGTGCGGTCGGAGTCACCTCGAAAGCACAACATCATTCCCTGGGCCCTGGGCCAAGACCTACATGCAGGACTCAGGCGGATCCTCATCTCACACATGGCATGGCTGTATTGTAGGCTTGCTTCACTCGGGAATGGAAGCAGTGTGAGAATTAAGGTTAGGGTTGGGGTTAGGGGTTTCGAGTTAGGGGTTAGGTTTCGAGTCAGGGTTAGGTGCTAGTGGTTAGGGGTAGAGTTAGTGTTACGGGTTCGGTGTTAATTCTGGGTTAGGGAGCCAGGGGTAGGTTTAGGGTTGGGGTAAGTGTTATCGTTAGCGGTTAGGGTTAATGGATAGGGTTAGGGTTAAGGGTAGGCTTAGGGTTAGGGTTCAGGGTTAGGGTTAAGGTTTAGGGTTAGGGTCAGGGTTAAGGGTTAGGGTTAGGGTTAGGGTGTTATTGTTAAGGATTAGGTTTATTGTTCAGGTTTAAGGTTAGCATTAGGGGTTTGTGTTACTTCTAACTGTAGGTCAGTGTTGGGGTTAGAACTCTAGGCATTAAGGTAAAGGTTAGAGTTAGGGTTAAGAGTTGGGGTTATGTTTAATGGTTAGAATTGTGATTTGGGTTAAGGGTTAGGGTTAAGGTTAGGGGTTATGACTAAGGATCAACGGTTACGGTTATTTTTAGGCGTAGGGTTAGGGTAAGGGGTTAGGATTACTGTTAGTGTTGTTGGTAGGGTTAAGGTTAGGGTTGGTGTTTCAGAATTAGAGATTAGGTGTTATGCTTATGGCTAGGAGTTAGGGTTAGA
This sequence comes from Eulemur rufifrons, assembly GCF_041146395.1. Taxonomy (NCBI): domain Eukaryota; kingdom Metazoa; phylum Chordata; class Mammalia; order Primates; family Lemuridae; genus Eulemur; species Eulemur rufifrons. The sequence continues at coordinate 992,871 of NW_027182856.1, read as the reverse complement.
ATTACAGTATAGGGCTTGTTCTCAGGGTGTCATGCATTAACGTTACGATATGGGGTTAAAATTAGGGTTACGGTGAGGTTTACGTGTTAAGGTGAGCAGTAGGATCAGGGTTAGGTGTTATGTTCTGGGTTAGGGTTATGGGTGAGGGGTAGTGTTTATGCTTAGGGCATGGGCCCTGTATGCCCTAGGAATCGAAGTTAGGGGTCGGTTGTGGTCGCTGGGAACCCACTCTATCGTACGCTGTGTATGGGCCTCTGGGTTTCTTGCAGGACACTGTGGCAGAGCCGGCTTTCATGCATGGCTTAGTAGGATTGTAGGCTTTCAAAACTCTGAGAAAGCAAGAAGTCTGAGAATTAGATTTCGGGTTAGGATTACGGTACGGTTTAGGGATGAAGATTAGTGATAGGGTGAGGGCTTAGGGTTAGAGGTTAGGGTTAGGGTTAGGGTTGTTTGTAGGGTGAAGTTTAGGGTTGGCATTTTAGAATTAGGGATGAGGTCTTATGGTTATGGCTGGGGATTAGGATTAGAATTATGGGATGGGGCTTCTTCTCAGGGTTTTATGCATTAAGGTTAAGATAAGGGGATAAGTTAGGGTTACGGGGAGGTTTATGTTTTAAGGTGAGCAATAGGATCAGGGTCAGGTGTTATATTCAGGGTGAGGGTTATCTGTTAGGGGTAGTGTTTATACTTAGCGTACAGGCCCTGTCTGCACTTGGCGGGGGGCTGGGGTTAGGGGGATGGGATTGTCCCCGGGAACCCACTCTATCGTACGCTGGATATGGGCTCCTGGGTTTCATGCAGGACACAGTGGTAGAGCCCCCTTTTACTCATGGCATGGGAGGATTTTAGGCTTTCTAAACTCTGAGAAAGCAAGAAGTCTGACAATTAGATTTAGGGGTAGGATTATGGTAATGTTTAGCGAGGAAGATTAGTGTTAGGGTGGGCTCTTAGGGTTAGGGGTTAGGGTTTAAGGTTTGTGTTGTTTTTAACAGTTACAGTTACGTTTATGGTTAAGTTTCAGGGTTAGGGTTAAGGTTTGGTTTTATCGTTTGGCACAGGGTTAGGCTTCAGTGTTAACTTTATGGTTAAAGATTAGGATTAGGGTTAGGGTTAAGGGTTAGTGTGAGGGTTAATGGTAAGGTTCAAGATTAAGGGTTAGGGTTGGGCTTAGGGTTAGGAATAAGGCTTCGTGTAACATTTAGGTTTAGAGTTAAGTGTTATGGTTATGGCTAGAGGTTAGGGTTAGGTTTAGGGTTCATGGTTAGGGTTACATTTAGGGGTTCGGGTTACGGGTTAAGTTTAGGGCGAGTGTTTAGTGTTACTGTTGGGCGTTAGGATAAGGGCCGAGGTTTAGGGTTAGGATTTAGGTTTAGTGTTAGGGCTTAGATTTAGTGGTTAGTTTAAGGGCACATGCTCTGTTTAATCTATGGTGGGAAGGGTGCAGACTGGGTCGCCTCAACACCACACCATCGTACTTGGGCCTTGGGCCCAGACCTACATGCAGGACTCAGGCAGAGCCTCTTCTCACTCGTGGCATGGCTCTATTGTAGGCTTGGTCAACTCTGAGAACGAAGGAAGTGTGAGAATTAGGGTTATGGTTAGGGTTATGTGTTTGGGGTTAGAGGTTTGGGTTTGAGTGAAGTTTAGTGGTTAGGAATTAGAAGTTAGGATTAGTGTGTCAGGGGTTAGGTGTTAGGTTTTTGTAAGGGGCTAGCGTTAGATTTAGGTTTAGGGTTAATGTTCAGGTGGGTTAGGGGTCAGCGTTAGGGTTAGGCTTACAAGATAGGATTAAGGTAAAGGGTGAAGGCTTAAGATTAGCAGTAAGGGTTAAGGTTAGGGTTAAGGGTTAGGGTTTCGGTCCAAGTTAAGGGTGAGAGTGAGGGTTAACAGTTGCGATTAGGGTAATGGTTTAGGGATAGTAATAGGTTTAAGGGATAGGGTTAGGGTTAGGTTTAGGGTTCGGGGTTAGGGTTAGCATTAGCGGTTAGGGTTAGGGTTAGGGGTTAGGGTTACAGTTAGGGTTAGGTCTAGGCATTATGGTAATGGTTCGTGTTAGGGTTAAGAATTAGGGTTAGGTTTAATTGTTAGGATTATGATCAGGGTAATGGTTAGGGTTAGGGTTAGCGGTTAGAGTTAGGGTTAGTGTTAGGGTTGTTTGTAGGGTGAAGGTAATGTTTAGCAGTTTAGAATTAAGGTTAGGGATTAAGTGTTACGGTTATGCTAGGAGTTAGGCTTAGAATTAAGGGATAGGGTTTGTTCTTAGGGTAAGTGTTATGCAATAACATTAGGATAGGGGTTAAAGTTAGGGTTACAGTGAGGTTTACGTGTTAAGGTGAACAATAACATCAGGGTTAGGTGTTATGTTCAGGGTTAGGGTTATGGGTGAGGTGCAGGGTTTTTGCTTAGGGCATGGGCCCTGTCAGCACTAGCAGGGGGAGTTAGGGGGCTGTGATTGTCCCCGGGAACCCACTCTATTGTGCACAGAGTATGGGCTCCTGGGTTTCATGCAGGACACTGTGGCAGAGCCAGCTTTCACGCATGGCTTTGGAGAATTGTAGGCTTTTAAAACTCTGAGATAGCAAGAAGTCTGAGAATTAGATTTAGGGTTAGGATTATGGTTAGGGTTAGGGATGAAGATTAGTCAGGGAGAGGGCTTAGGGTTAGGGCTTAAGCTTCGAGTGAGGATTAGGGGTTAGGGAGTAGGTGTTGGGTTTAGTGATAGGGTTAGGGCTTAGGGGTTAGGGTTGGGTTAGGGGCTAGGGTTAGATTTAGAGTGGGGTTAGGGTTAGCGTTATGGGTTAGGGTTAGGGTTAAGGGATAGGATAAGGGTTAAGCGTTAAGGCTTAGGGTTAGCGTTAAGTGTTAGGTTTAGTTTTAAGGGTTAGGGTTACAGTTCGAGTTAAGGGTTAGTGTGGGGTTAACGGTTAGGGCTAGGGTTATGGGTTAAGGATAGAGTTAGGTTTAAGGCTTAGGATTAGGGTTCAGTGTTAGGGTTAGCATTAGGGATTAGGGTTAGGGTTAGGGGTTACGTTTACTCTTAGGGTTAGGTCTAGGCATTAGGGTACGTGTTAGTGTTAGGCTTAAGAGTTAGGGTTAGGTTTAATTGTTAGGATTAGGATCAGGGTTAAGGGTTAGGGTTAAGTGTCAAGTGTTACGGTTATTTTTAGGTGTACGGTTAGGGTTAGCGGTTAGGGTTAGGGTTAGTTTGTAGGGATAAGGTAATGTTTAGCAGTTTTGAATTAGCCTTAGGGATTAGGTGTTACAATTGTGGCTAGGAGTTAGGGTTAGAATTAAGGGATAGGGGTTGTTCTTAGGGTAAGTCTTATGCATTAACGTTAGGATAACAGGTTCAAGTTAGAGTTATGGTGAGGTTGATGTGTTAAGGTGAGCAATAGTATCAGGGTGAGCTGTGATGTTCAGGGTTAGGGTTATGGGTGAGGGGTAGTGTTTATGCTTATATCACGAGCCCTCTCTGCTCTAGGAGGGGGCTTAGAGGGCTGGGATAGATGCCGGAAGCCACTCTATCATACACTGGGTATGGGCCCCTTGGTTTCATGCCGGACACAGTGGCCAAGCCTCCTTCTACACATGGCATGGGAGGATTGTAGGCTTTGTAAACTCTGAGAAAGCAAGAAGTCTGAGAATTAAATTTAGGGCTAGGATTAGGGTTAGGGTTAGCAATATAGGTTACTGTTATGGTGAGGGCTTAGGGTTAGGGGTTTCAGTTAGGGTCAGGGTTAAAGGTTAGTGTTAGGTTTAACAGTTACAGTTAGGTTTAGGGTTAAGCTTTAAGGTTTAAGCTTAGGGTTAAGATTAGGGGTTAGGTTTTGGTACAGGGTAAGGGTTAAGTGCTAGGTTTAGGCTTAAAGATTAGGATTAGGGTTAGGGTTAAGGTTTAGTGTGAGGGTTAACGGTTAGGGTTAAGGTTAAGTGTTAGGTTTATGGGTTAGGGTTAGGGTTAAGTGTTCATGTTAGGTTTAGGGTTAGAGTTAAGTGTTATGGTTAGGGTTAGGGGTTTGGGTTAGGTTTAGGGTTCATGGTTAAGGTTACATTTAGGGGTTAGGTTTAGGGTAAGCGTTTAGTGTTAGTGTTGGGCATTAGGGTCAGGGCTTAGGTAGGGTTAGGGGTTAGGGTCAGTGTTTGGGCTTTGATTTGGCGGTTAGTTTAAGGGTACAGGACCTGTGTAATCTATGGTGAGAAGGGTGCAGAATGTTTCCATGCGACACCACACCATCGGATCCTGGGCCTTTGGCCCAGACCTACTTGCAGGACTCATGCGGAAACTCTACTCACGCATTGCATGGTTGTATTTTAGGCTTGGTTAACTCTGAGAATGGAAGTAGTGTGAGAAATAGGGTTATGGTTAGGGTTAAGGGTTTGGTGTTAGGGGTTAGGGTTCAAGTGAGGTTTAGTGGTTAGGGACTAGGATTTAGGGTTAGTGTTAGGGTTAGGGGTTAGTTTTGCGTTAGGGGCTAGGGTTAGATTTATGGTTGGGGTTAGTGTTAGGGTTAGGATTAGGCATCAGGGTTAGTGTTAGGGTTAAAGGATAGGATTGGCGTTAAGTGTTTAGGCTTAGGGTTTGTGTTAAGTGTTAGGGTTGGGGTTTAGGCTTAGGGTTACGGTTTGAGTTAAGCTCTAGGGTGAGGTTTAAAGATTAGGCTTAGGATTATTGGTTAGGGATAGAGTTATGTTTAAGGGTTAGGGATAGGGTTAGGTTTAGGGTTCAGTGTTAGGGTTAGCATTAGGGGTTAGGGTTAGGGTTAGGGGTTAGGCGTAGTGATGTATTAAGGGCTATGGTTAGAATTAGGATTGGGGTTAGTGTTAGGTTTAGGGTTAGGGGTTAGGTTTAGGGTTAAGGGATAGGATTATGGTTAAGGGTTGGGCGTAGCTTTAGGGTTAAGATTTAGTGTTAGGGTCCGGTTTAAGGGTTAGGGTGAGGGTTAACGGTTAGGGTTAGGGTTGGGGTTAGGGGTTAGGGATATAGTTAGTATTAAGTGTTAGAGTTAGGTTTAGGGTTCAGGGTTAGGGTTAGCTTTAGGGGTTATGATTAGGGTTAGGTGTTAGTTTAGTGTTAGTGTTAGGTCTAGGCGTCAGGGTAAGGTTTAGGGTTAGGGTTAAGAGCTAAGGTTGGGTTTAGTGGTTAGGATTAGGGTTAGGGTTAGGAGTTAGGGTAAAGGGTCAAGGGTTAGCATTATTTTTAGCCATAGCTTTGGCGTTAGGAGTAAGGGTTAGGTTCAGTGTTAGGGTAACAGTAGGTTACCGTAACAGTAACTACGTAGGGTAACAGTTAGTGTTAGTGGTTTAGAATTAGGGTTAGGGATTAGTTGTCACAGTTATGACTAGGAGATAGGGTTAGAATTATGGGATAGGGGTTAATCTCAGGGTAAGTGTTATGCATTAACGTTAGGATAAGAGGTTAAAGTTCAGGTTACGGTGAGGTTTACATTCTAAGGTGAGCAATAGAATCAGGGTTAAATGTTATTTTCAGGGTTAGAGTTTTGGGTGAGGTGTAGAGTTTATGCTTAGGGCACGGGCCTTGTCTGCATTAGGCAGGGGGGGGGGTTAGGGGGCTGGGATTGTCACCAGGAACCCACTCTATCGTACTCTGGTTATGGGCCCCAGCGGTTCATTCAGGACACAGTGGAAGAGCCTCCTTTCACGCATGGCATGGGAGGATTGTAGGCTTTCTAAACTCTAAGAAAGCAAGAAGACTGAGAATTAGATTTAGGGTTAGGGTTAGGGTTCGGGTTAAGGATCAAGGTTAGTATTAGGGTGAAGGCTTAGAGTTAGGGGTTACGGGTAGCGTTACAGGTTACTCTTAGTTTTAACCGTTACAGTTAGGTTCAGGGTTAAGGTTTATGGTTAGGTTTAAGGTTAGGGTTTAGGGTTTGGTACAGGATTAGGGTTAAATATTAGGTTTAGGGTTAAAGATTACGATTAAGGTTAGGTTTAAAGGTTAGTGTGAGGGTTAACAGTCAGGGTTAAAGTTAAGAGTTAGGGTTAGGGTTAGTGTTAGGATTAAGGGTTCATGTTAGGTTTAGGGTTAGAGTTAAGTGCTATGGTTAGCGCTCGAGGTTAGGGTTAGGTTTAGGGTTCACAGTTAGGGTTACGTTTAGAGGTTAGCATTAGGGTTAGGGATTAGCTTGAGGGTAAGAGTTTAGAGTTAGTGTTGGGCTTTAGGCTCAGGGCTTAGGTTTAGGGTCAGAGGTTAGGGTTGATGTTAGGGCTTAGATTTAGTGGTTAGTTTAAGGGCACAGGACCTGTTTATTCTACAGTGAGAGGGGTTAGGGTTAGGGTTAGGGTTGTCGTAGGGGTTAAGGTTAGATTTAACCTTGGGGTTAGTGTTAGGGTTAGGATTAGGGGGTTAGTGTTAGGGTTAGGGGTTAAAAACACCTACAGCCAGCCCTAACCCGATTTCTGACACTTCTTCCATTCTCAGAGTTAACCAAGCCTACAATACAGCCATGTCATGCGTGAGAAGAGGCTCCACCTGAGTCCTGTATGTAGGTCTTGGCCCAAGGCCCAGCGTACGGTGGTGTTGTGTCGCAGCGACCCTGTGCACCACTCTCACCATAGATTAAACAGGTCCTGTGCCCTTAAACTAACCGCTAAATCTCAGCCCTAACACTAATCCTAACCCCTAACCCTAAAAGTTATCCTTAACCCTACTGTTAACACTCGAACTAACCCTTAACTCTAACCCTTGTCATGATCTTTAACCCTAACCCTAACACTTAACCCTAACCCTGTACCAAACCATAACCCCTAAGCTTAACCCTAACCCTAAACCTAAACCCTAAGTCTAACTGTAACTGTTAAACCTAACAGTAACTTTTAACCCTAAAACTAACCGTATCCCCTTACCCGAAGCCCTCACCCTAAGATTAAACTTCATCCCTAACCATAACGATAATCCTAACCTTAAATCTAATTCTCAGACTTCTTACTTTCTTAGAGATTTGAAAGCTTACAATCCTCCTTTACCATGCGTGAAATCAGGCTCTGCCAGAGTGTCCTACAAGAAACCCATGGGCCCATACCCTGCATACGATAGAGTGGGTTTCTGGTGACAATCGCATCCCCCTCAATCCCACTCCTAGGGCACACAGGGCCCATACCCTAAGCAAAACCCTACCCCTCACTCATAATTCTAACCCTGATCCTATTGCTCACCTTAACACATAAACCTCACCGTAAACCTAACTTTAACCACTTATCCTAACATTAATGCATAACACTTATGCTAAGAACAACCCCTATCACTTAATTCTAACCCTAACTCCTAGCCATAACAGTAACCCCTAATCCCTAACCCTAATTCTAACCACTAAACATTACCTTAACCCTACAAACAACCCTAATACTAACCCTAACCTTAAACGCTAACCCTAACCTTATCCCTAAACATAACCTTAAAAGTTTACCCTAAACCCTAACCCTATCCCCTAACCCTAAGCCTAACCCTTAATTCTGATCCTAATCCTAACAATTAAACCTAACCCTAACCCTTAACCCTAACACTAACCCTTACCTTAATGCCGAGACCTAATCTTAGCAGTAAAGCTACCTCTAACCCTAACCCTAGACCTTAAACCTAACACTATCCCTAACTTATAACCCTAACCCTAACTGTTAACCCTAACCCTAACCCTAACCCTAACCCTAACCCTTAACCCTAATCCTATCCCTTAACCCTAACCCTAACCCCTAACCCTAACCCTAACCCTAACCCCAACCCTAAATCTATCTCTAGTCCCTAACCCAACCCTAACCGTTAACCCCTAATGCTAACATTAACCCTAACCCCTAATCCCTAACACCTAACCCTCACGCGAACACTAACCCCTAACCCCAAACACCTAACCCTAATCATAACCATAATTCTCACACTTCCTCCATTCTCAGAGTTAGCCAAGCCTACAATAAAACCATGCCATGCGTGAGAAGAGGCTCTGCCTGAGACCTGCATGTAGGTCTGGGCCCAAGGCCTAGGGTACGATGGTGTGGTGTGGCGATGACCCATTCTGCACACTTCTCACCATAGATTACACAGGTCCTGTGCCCTTAAAATAACCTCTAAATCTAAGCCCTAACGCTAACTCTAACACTAACCCTTAACCCTAAACTTAAGCCCTGACCCTAACGCCCAACACTAACATTAAACCCTTACCCTAATCCTTACCCATAACCCTAATGCCTAAACGTAACCCTAACGATGAACCCTAAACCTAACCCTAACCCCAAACCCTAACCATAACACTTAACTCTAACCCTAAACCTAACATGAACACTTAAACCTAAACTTAACCACTAACCCTAACACTTAACCTTAACCCTAACCGTTAACTCTCACACTAACCCTTAAACCTAACCCTAATCGTAATCTTTAACCCTAAACCTAACAGTTAACCCTTACCCTGTACCAAAACCTAACCCCTAACCTTAACCTTAACCCTAACACTTGACCCTAAAGCTAACTGTAACCATTAAACCTAACACTAACCTTTAACCCTGACCGTAACTCTAACCCCTAACCCTAAGCCCTCACCCTAATGCTAAACTTTATCCTTAACACTAACCATAATCCTATCCCTAAATCTAATTCTCAGACTTCTTGCTTTCTCAGAGTTTAGAAAGCCTACAATCCTCCCATGCCATGCGTGAAAAGAGGCTCTGCCACTGTGTCCTGCATGAAACCCAGGGACCCATACCCAGTGTACGATAGAGAAAGTTCTCGGCCACAATCCTAGACCCCTAATCCTCCCGCCTAGTGCAGACAGGGCCCGTGCCCTAAGCATAAAAAGTACGCCTAACATATAACCCTAACCTTGAACGTAACACCTAACCCTGATCCTACTGCTCACCTTATCATGTAGACCACACTGTAACCCTAACTTTAACCGCATCTCCTAAAGTTAATGCATAACACTTACACTGAGAACAACGCCTATCCCATAATTCTAACCCTAAATCTTAGCCATAACCATAAAACCTAATCCCTAACCCTAATTCTAAACTGCTAACCCTAACCTTAACACTACCAACAACCCTAACACTAACCCTAACCCTAACCCTCACCCCTAATCCTACCCTATGCCTAAAAGTAACCCTAACTCCTAACCCTTATCCCTAACCAAAAGCCCTGTCCCTAACCATAAGACTTAAGTCTCACCCTTATACCCTAACTCTAATACGAATCCTTAAGCCTAACCCCCAATCCTAACAATTAACCTTAACCCTAACTGTTAACGCTCACCCTAACCCTTAAATCAGACCAAAACCCTAACACTTAACCCTAACCCTAATCCCTAATGCTAACCCTAAGCCTTAACCCTTTACCCTAATCCTATCCCTTAAGCCTAACCCTAACCCTAATTCCTAACCCTAACCATAATCCCTAACCCTAACCCTAACACTAACCCTAACTCTGAATCTAACCCTAGCCCCTAAACCAACACTAACCCCTAACCCCTAACCCTAACACTAACACTAACTCCTAATTTCTAACCCCTGAACCACACTCGAACCCTAACCCCTAACCCCAAACAATTAACCATAACCATAACCCTAATTCTCACACTTCCTCCATTTTCAGAGTTCACCAACCTACAATAGAGCCATGCCATGAGTGAGAAGAGGCTCCGCCTGAGTCCTGCATGTAGGTCTGGGCCCAAGGCCCAGGTACGATGGTGTGGTGTCAAGGGGACCAATTCTGCACCCTTCTCACCATAGATTAAACAGGTCCTGTGCCCTTAAACTAACCGCTAAATCTAAGCCCTAACACTAAACCTAAACGCTAACCCTAAACCTAAGCCCTTATCCTAATGCCCAACACTAACACCAAACACTCACCCTAAACCTAACCCGTAACCCTAACCCCTAAACGTAACCCTAACCATGCACCCTATATCTAACCCTAACCCCTAACCCTAACCATAACACTTAACTCTAACCCTAAACTAACATAAACCCTTAACACTAAACCTAATCCCTAACCCTCATGCTTAACCCTAACCGTTAATCCTCACACTTACCTTTAAACCTAACCCTAATTGTAATCTTTAACTCTAAACTTAACACTTAAACCTTAACCTGTACCAAAACCTATCCCCTAAACTGAACCCTAACACTAAACCTTAACGCTAAACCTAACTGTAACTGTTAAACCTAACACTGACCTTTAACTCTGACCCTAAACCTAACCCCTAACCCTAAGGCATCACCTTAACACTAAACTTCATCCCTAATTCTAACCATAATCCTAACCCTAAATCTAATTCTCAGACTTTTTCTTTCTCAGAGTTTAGAAAGCCTATAATCCTCCCACGCCATGTGTGAAAGGAGGCCCTGCCACTGTGTCCAGGGGCCAATACCCAGCATACGATAGAGTGATTTCCCGGCGAATATGCTAGCCCCCTAACCTCTCCGCCTAGTGCAGACAAGGCACGTGCCCTAAGCATAAACACAACCCCTAACCAATAACCCTAACCATAACTGTTAACTCTCACCCTAACATTTAACCCTGACACTAACCCTAACCCGTAAACCTATCCCTAAACCTTTACCCAAAGCCTAAGCCTTAACTCTAACACTATCATTTAACCCTAGCCCTAACCCCTAAATGTTACACTAACCATGAACCCTAAGCCTAACCGTAACCCCTAACACTAACCATAACACTTAACTGTAACCCTAAACCTAACAAGACCCCTTAACCCTAACACTAACCCCTAACCCTAGCCCTTAAACTTAACCCTAAACTTTTACCCTCACACTAACCTTTAACACTAACCATAATGCTAATCTTTAACCCTAAACCTAACACTTAACTCTTACCCTGTACGAAACCCTAACCCCTGACCTTAACCCTGACAATAAACCTTAACCCTAAACCTAACTTTAACCGTTAAAACTAACACTAACCTTAACCCTAACTCTATCCCTAACCCTTAACCCTAAGCCCTCACCCTAACACTAATCGTCATCCCTAATCCTAACCATAATCCTATCCCTAAATCTTAATCTCAGACGTCTTCCTCTCTCAGAGTTTAAAAAGCCCTCACCCTAAAATTTAACCCTAAACCTAACTGTAACTGTTTAAACTAACACTAATCTTTAACCATAACCCTAACCCTTAACCTGAACCCTAAGCCAAACTCTTAACCCTAATCCTATCCCTTAACCCTAACTCTAATCCCTAACTCGAACGCTAACACTAACCCCAACCCTAAACCTAACCCTAGCCCCTAACCCAACCCTCACCCCAACCCCTAACCCTAACACTAACCCTAACCCCTAATGCCTAACCCCTAACCCTCATTTGAACACTCTCTCCTAAACCCAAATCCCTAACCCTAACCATAACCCTAATTCTCACACTTCTTCCATTCTAAGAGTTAACCAAGCCTACAATACAACCATGCCATGCATGAGAACAGGCTCCCCCTGATTCCTGCATGTAGGTCTGAGCCCAAGGCCCAGGGTACAATGCTGTGGTGTCTCAGCGACCGATTCCACACCCTTCTCACCATAGATTAAACAGGTCCTCTGACCTTAAACTAATCGCTAAATCTAAGTCCTAACACTAACCCCTACCCTAAACAGAAACCCTGACCCAAACTCCCTTCACTAACACTATACCCTTACACCAAACCTAACCCCTAAACCTAACCCCTAAACATAACCTGAACCATGAACCCTAAACCTGAACCTAAACCCTAACACTTAAGTGTAACCCTAAACCTAACACGAACCCCTAATCCTAACCCTAAACCCTAACCCTAACCCTTCACCTTAACCCTAACCGTTAACCCTCAGCTAACCCTTAAACCTAACACTAATCCTAATCTTTACCCCTAAGCCGAACACTTAACCCTAACCCTGTACCAAACCCTAATCCCTAACACTAAGCCCTCTCCCTAACACTAAACTTCATCCCTAACCCTAACCGTAATCCTAACCCTAAATCTAATTCTCAGACTTCTTGCTTTCTCAGAGTTTAGAAAGCCTACAATCCTCCCATGCCATGCATGAAAGGAGGCTCTGCCACTGTGCCCTGCATGAAACCCAGAGGCCCATACCCAGCATACGATAGAGTGGGTTCCTGGTGACAATCCCAGCCTCCGAGCCCCCCCACCTAGTGAAGACAGGGCCTGTGCCCTAAGCATAAACACTGCCCCTAACCCATAACCATAACCCTGATCATAACATCTGACCCTGATCCTATTGCTCACCTTAACATGTAAAACTCACCATAACCCTAACCCTAACCCCTTATCCTAACGTTAATGAATAATACTTACCCTGAGGACAACACCTATCCCATAATTCTAACCCTAACTCTTATTCATAACTGTAAAACCTAATACCTAATTGTAAGCTGCTAACCCTAAATTTAACCCTACCAACAGCCCTAACACTAACCCTAACCCTAACCCTTGATCCTTAAGCCTAAACCCTAACCCTAACCCTAACCCTAAGTATAAACTCTACCCCTCACCCATAACCCTAACCCTGAACATAAAACCTAACCCTGATCCTATTGCTCACCTTAACACGTAAAGCTCACCGTAACACTAATTTAACCGCTTACCCTAACTTTAAGCATAAAACTGACCCTGAGACCAACCCCTATGCCATAATTCTAACCCTAACTCCTTACCATAACCATAACACCTAATCCCTAACCCTAATTCTAAACTGCTAAACCTAACCTTAAGCCTACAAAAAACCTTAACGGTAACACTAACCCTAACACCTAATCCTAACCCTGTGCCTGAAAATAAACCTAACCCTTAACCTTTAACCCTAATGCTAACCCATAACCCTAACCATAACACTTTACTCTAACCCTAAATCTAACACGAACGCTTAACACTAGCCCTAAACCCTAACCCTAACCCTTAAACACAAACCTAACCGTTAACACTCACACTAACCGTCAACCCTAATCCGAATTCTAATCTTTAACCCTAAACCTAACACTTAACCCTAACCCTGTACCAAACCCTAACCCCTAACCATAACCCTCACCCTAAAACGTAACCCTAAACCTAACTGTAACCGTTAAACCTAACTCTAACATTTAACCTTTACTCTACCCATAATCCCTAGCCCTAATCCCTCACCCTAGCACTAACCTCATTCCTAACCCTAACTATAATCCTAACCCTAAATCTAATTATCAGACTTCTTGCTTTCTCAGCGTTAGAAAGCCTACAATCCTCCCATGCCATGAATAAAAGGAGGCTCTACCACTGTGTCCTGCCGGAAACCCCAGTGCCCATACTCAGCATACACTAGAGTGGGTTCCCGACGACAATCGCAACCCCAAACCCCTCCCCCCCTGCCTAGTGCAGACAGGGCCCGAGTCGTAAGCATAAACCCTACCCTTCACCCCTAACCATAACCCTGAACATAACACCTGACCCTGATCCCATTGCTCACCTTAAAATGTAAATCTCACCATAACCCTAAATTTAACCCCTTATCATAACGTTAATGCATAACACTTACCCTGAGAACAACTCCTATCTCTGAATTCTAACCCTAACTCCAAGCCATAACCATAACACCTAATCCCTAATGCGAATTCTAAACTGCTAACCCTAACCTTAAACCTACCATCAAACCAAACATTACCCTAGCCCCTAACTTTAAAACTATGCCTAAAAATAACCCTAACACTTCACCCTTAATCCTAACCCCTAACTCTAACCCTAACCCTACCCCTAAGACCCTAACCATAACCCTAACTGTTAACCCTCACCCTAACACGTAACCCTGAACTTAACCCTAAACCTTAACACTAACCCTTAACCCTAACCCTAAGCCAAACCCTTAACCATAATCCTATCCTTTAACCCTAAACGCTAACCCTAATATTAACCCCAACCCTAAACCTAACCCTAGCACCCTAACCCAAACCCAACAACTAACCCCTATCCCTAACACTAACCCTAACTCCTAATCCCTAGGACCTAACCCTGACTCGAACCATAATCCCAAACTCCAAACCCCTAACCCAAACCCCAACCCTGATTCTCACACTACTTCCATTCTCAGAGTGAAGCAAGCCTACAATACAGCTATACTATGCGTGAGATGAGGCTCCACCTGAGTCCTGCATGTAGGTCCTTTCCCAAGGATCAGGGAACGATTTTGTGCTTTCGTGGAGACTCCGACAGCACCCTTCTCACCGTAAATAAAACAGGTCCTGTGCCCTTAAACTAAAAGCTAAATCTCAGCCCTAACACTAACACTAACCCCTAACCGTAAACATAAGCTCCAACCGTAACGCTGAACACGAACTCTAAAACCTTACCCTAAACCTAATCCCTAACCCTAACACTAACCCATAAACATAACACTAACCATGAACCCTAAACCTAACCCTAACCATAACACTTAACGCTAACCCTAAAGCCTACACGAAGACTTATTCCTAACACTAACAAAAACCCTAGCCCTTAGTCTTGATCCTTATCATTAACCCTCACACTAGCCCTTAACCCTAACCCTAATCCTAATCTTTAACCCTAAAGCTAAAACTTAAGCCTAACACTGTACCAAACGCTAAACCTTAACCTTAACCCTAACCCTAAAACATAACCATAAACCTGACTGTAACGGTTAAACCTAACACTAACCTTTAACCCTAACCACTGACCTTCAGAACGCACCCTAACACTAACCTTCATCCCTAAACATTACCATAAACCTACCCCTAAATCTAATTCTCAGACTTCTTGCTTTCTCAGAGTTTAGAAAGCCTACAATTCTCCCATGTCATGAGTAAAAGGAGGCTCTGCCACTGTGTCCTGCAAGAAACCCGGGGGCCCATAACTAGTGCATGATAGAGCGGGTTCCCAGTGGCAATCCTAGTCCCTAACCCCCCCCCTCCTGGTGAAGACAGGGCCCGTGCGCTAAGCAAAAACACTATCCCTAACAGATAACCCTAACTCCAAACATAAAACCTAACCCTGATCCTGTTGCTCACCTTAAAACATAAACCTAACCATAACACTAATTTATCCCCTTATGTTAACGTTAATGCATAGCACCCAAAGAAGAAGCCCTATCCCATAATTCTAAACCTAATCCCTAGCCATAACCATAACACCTCATCCATATTCTAAAGTGCCAACCCTAAACTTCAACCTACCATCAACCCTAACCCTAACCCTAACCCTTAACCCTAAGCCCTCACCCTAACACTAATCTTCATCCCTAAACCGTGCCGTAATCCTAACCCGAAATCTAATTCTCAGACTTCTTGCTTTCTCAGAGTTTTGAAAGCCTACAATCCTACTAAGCCATGCATGAAAGCCCGCTCTGCGACAGTGTCCTGCAGGAAACCAGAGGCCCATACACTGCATACAATAGAGTAGATTACCAGCGACCATCACAGACCCCTATCTTTGCCTCCTAGTGCATACAGGGCCCGTGCCCAGAGCATAAACCCTACCCCTCACCCATAAGACTAACCCAGAACATAACACCTAACCCTGATCATACTGCTCACCTTAAGAGGTAAAGCTCACCATAACCCTAACTTTAACACCTTATCTTAACGTTAATGCATGACACCCTGAGAAAAAGCACTATACTGTAATTCTAACGCTAACTCCTAGCCATAACCATAACACCTGATCCCGAATTCTGAAACGCCAACCCTAACCTTAACCCTACCAACAACACTAACACTAACCCTAACACCTTACCCTAACCCTACGCATAAAAATAACCCTAACCGTTGATCCTTAGTCATAACCCCTAACCTTAACCCTAACACTTAACCCTAATCCCAAGCCTAACCATTAAACATAACCCTAACACTTAACCTTAAACCTAACCTTTACCTTAATGCCTAGAGATCTAACACTAACACTGACTTACAGTTAACACTAACCCTAACCCCCTAATGTTAACCTTAAACCTGAACCATAAACCTAACCCTTAACCCTAATCCTATCCCTAACCCCCTAACCCTATCCCTAACTGTTAACCCTCACCCTAACCCTTAACCGTGACCCTAACCCTAAACCTGAACCCTTACCCTAAGCCTAACCCTTAACCCTAACCCTATCCCTTAACCCTAACGCCTAACCCTAACGCTAACTCCAAACCTAAACCTTACCCTGGCCCCCTAAACCAGAGTTAACACCTAACCCGTAACACTAACTCTAACCCTAACCACTAATCCCTAGCACCTAACCCTGACTCCAAGCCTAACCCCTAACTCGAAACCCCTAACCCCAACCCTAACCCTAATTCTGACACTACTTCCATTCCCGAGTGAAGCAAGCCTACAATACAGCCATGCCATGTGTGAGATGAGGCTCTGCCTGAGTCCTGCATGTAGATCTTGTTCCAGGGCCCAGGGAATGATGTTGTGCTTTCGTGATGACTCCGACCGCACCCCTCTCACCGTAGATTAACCAGGTCCTGTGCCCTTAAACTGACCGATAAATCTAAGCCCTACCACCAACACTAACCCCTGACCCTGAACCTAAGCCCCGAGCCTAAAGCCCAACACTAACTCTAAACCCTTACCCTAAACCTAATCCTTAACCCTAATGCTAACCCCTAAACGTAACCCTAACCGTGGACAGTAAACCTAACCCTAACCTCTAACACAAACCCTAACACATAACTCGAACCCTAAAGCTAACCCTAACCCTTAACCCTAAACCTAAACCCTAACCCTAACTCTTAACCTTAACCCTAACCGTTAACTCTCACGCTAACCTTTAATCCTAACCCTAATCCTAATCTTCAACCATAAACCTAACACTTAACCCTAACCCTGTACCTAACCCTAACCCTATACCAAACCCTAACCCCTCATCTTAACCCTAACCGTAAACCTCAACCCTAAACCGAACTGTAACCGTTAAACCTAAGAGTAACCATTAACCCTAACCCTAATCCCTAACCCTAAGCCCTCACCCTAACACTAAACTTCATCCTTAACTCTAACCAGAATCCTAACCCTAAATCTAATTCTCAGACTTCTTGCTTTCTTAGAGTTTAGAAAGCCTGCAATCCTCCCATGCCATGCGTGAAAGGAGGCTCTACCACTGTGTCCTGCATCAAACCCACGGGCCCATACCCAGAGTACGATACAGTGGGATCCTGGTGACAATCCCAGTCCCCTAACCTCCCCCCACCCCCGCCTAAGGCAGACAGGGCCCGTGCGCTAAGCATAAACAATACCTGTAACAGATATCCCTCACCGTGAACATAACACCTAACCCTGTTCCTATTTCTCCCCTTAACACGTAAACCTCACCGTGAGCCTAACTTTAACCTCTTATCCTAACGTTAGTGCATAACCCATTCCCTGAGAACAACCCCTATCCCATAATTCTAACCCTATCTCCTAGTCGTCACTGTAACACCTAATCCCTAACCCTAATTCTAAACCGCTAACTCTAACCGTAACCCTGCCTACAACCCTAACACTGACAGTAACCCTTACTTCTAACCCCAACGCTATGCCTAACAAAAACCCTTAACCCTTCACCCTAACCCCTAAGCCTTACCCTAACCCTTAACCCTAATCCTAATCCTATCCATTCAACCTAACCCTAGCTCTTAAAGCTAACCCTAAACCTTACCCTCACGACTAGACCTAACCCTGACACTAACCTAACACCTAACCCTAACCATAACCCCTACAGCTAACCTTAACCCTGAACCCTAAACCTAACCCTAACACTGAACCCTCACTATATCCCCAACCTCTAAGCCTAATCCTAACCGTTAACCCTCACCCTAACACTTAAACTGGACCATAACACTAAACATTAACCCTAACACTAAACTTTAACCCTAAACCTGAGCCCAACCCTTAACGCTAATCCTATCCTTTTACCCTAAACCTAACTCCTAAACCTAACCCTAACACTAACCCCAATCCTAATTCTAACCATACCCCTTCATAAAACACTAACTCCTAACCCTAACACTTACCAAAAACCCTAATCGCTAATCCCTAACACTAACGCTTAACCTTTACCGTAACCGTTAACCCTCACCCTAACCCTTAACGCTGACCCTAACCTTAACCTTTAATCTAAGCCTGACCCTTAACCCTAACAGTAAGGAAAACCCTCACGCCAACCTTATCCCTTATCCCTAACCCTAACACTACAGCTAAAAATAACCCTAACCTTTGATCCTTAAACCTAACCCCTAACACTTACTTTAACCCCAAACCCTAACCCTAATCCTAAGCATTAAACCTAACCCTATCTCTTAACCCTTACTCTAACGCCTAGATCTAACCCTAAAATCTAACCTACCACCTAATCCTAACCTTAAGCCCTAATGCTAACTCTAACCCTGAACCCTAAACCTACCCGTGAACCCTTAACACTAACCCTATCCATAAACCTTAACCCTGACCCTAACCATTACCCGCACCCAAGCATTTAACCCTGACCCTAACCCTAATCCTTAACGATAAACTTAACACTAAACCCCAACCCTAAGCCCAACACTTAACCCTAAACCTGACCCTTGACCCCTAACCCTAAACCTAAGCCTAACCCCAACCTGAACCCTTAATCTTGACCCTTACCCTTAACCCTCGCACTAACCCTACTCCTAATCTTTAACCATGAAGCTAACACTGAAGCCTACCCCTGTGCCAAACGCTAAACCCAAACCTTAACCCGAACCCTGAGACTTAACCGTAAACCTAACTGTAACTGTTAAACCTAACACTAACCTTTAACCCCAACCCCTAACCCAAGACCCCACCCTGACACTAATCTTCATCCCTAAACATTACCAGAATCCTACCCCTAAATCTAATTCTCAGAGTTCTTGCTTTCTCAGAGTTTAGAAAGCCTACAACCCTCCCATGCCATGAGTAAAAGGGGGCTCTGCCACTGTGTCCTGCATGAAACCCAGGAGCCCATACCCAGCGTACGATAGAGTGTGTTCCCGGGGACAATCCCATCCCCCTAACCCCAGCCCCCCGCCCAGTGCAGACAGGGCCCGTACGCTAAGTATAAACACTACCCCTAACAGATAACCCTCACCCTGAACATAACACCTAACCCTGATCCTATTGCTCACCTTAAAACATAAACCTCCGCGTAACCCTAACTTAGCCCCTTAACTTAACGTGAATGCATAACACCTTGAGAAGAAGCCCTATCCCGTAATTCTAATCCTAAACCATAGTCATAACCGTAACACCTCATCCCTAATTCTAAAACGTCAAACCTAACCTTCACCCTACCAGCAACCCTAACCCTAACCCTAACCCCTAACCCTAAGCCCTCACCCTAACCACTAATCTTCATCCCTAAACCGTGCCGTAATCCTAACCCGAAATCTAATTCTCAGACTTCTTGCTTTCTCAGAGTTTTGAAAGCCTACAATCCTGCTAAGCCATGCATGAAAGCCGGCTCTGCCACAGTGTCCTGCATGAAACCCAGAGGCCCATACACTGCGTGCGATAGAGTGGGTTCCCAGCGACCATCACAGACCCCTAACTTCGCCTCCTAGTGCATACAGGGCCCGTGCCCTAAGGATAAACCCTACCCCTCACCCATAACCCTAACCCAGAACATAACACCTAACCCTGATCCTACTGCTCACCTTAACAGGTAAAGCTCACCGTAACCCTAACTTTAACCCCTTATCTTAACGTTAATGCATGACACCCTGAGAACAAGACCTATACCGTAAATCTAACGCTAACTCCTAGCCATAACCATAACACCTAATCCCTAATTCTGAAACGCCAACCCTAACCTTAACCCTACCAACAACACTAACATTAACCCTAACCCCTTACGCTAACCCTACGCCTAAAAATAACCCTAACCTTTGATCCTGAGTCATTACCCATAATCTTAACCCTAACCCTCAACCCTAATCCCAATCCTTAACCATTAAACTTAACCCTAACTCTTAACCCTAACCCTGACCTTTACCCTAATGCCTAGAGATCTAACCGCAACACTGACCTACAGTTACACTAACCCTACCCTCTAACGCTAACCTTAAACCTGAACCATAAACCTAACCCTTAACCCTAACCCTATCCCTAACCCCCTTACCCTAACTCTAACTGTTAACCCTCACCCTAACCCTCAACCTTGACCCTAACCTTAAACCTTAATCCTAACCATGCGTTTCATGAGCCTCTGCCTTTGTCCTGCGTGACAGTTGAAGCCCAACACCAAGGGTAAGATGAAGTGGGGACGCAGCCTTGCTCCACACCCACAGTGCCCCGTACATTAGACGGGGCCCGTGCCCTAACACACACCGTTAAACATAAGCCCTAACCCTATCACTAAACCAAACCCTTCGTAAGCCCTGAATCTAACTCCTAACAGTAACCCTAATCCCTGACCCTTACTCTTGCCTCTCACCCTAAACCTAAACCCAACCACTAAACATAATCCTAATCTCTAACCCTAACAGTAATCCTAACCCTAATTCTAACCTAAAACCCTAACCCCTAAACCTAATCCTAGTCCCTAACACCTAACCTTACCCTAAACCGAATTCCAATTCTCAGAGTTCTTCAATTCAAAAACTTAAAAAAGCCTACAATCCACCAATGCCGTGTCTGAGATGAGCGTCCGCCCCTATGTCCTGCATGACAGGCAGGCGCCAATGCCCAGGGTACTATGGAGTGGAGTCCTGGGGTCTGTAGGCTTGCTAAACTCCAGTTTGGAAGAATTGCTATAGTCATATATAGGGATGCTTACATTTACTTATAGAAAGCAACTACTGATGTGTGATTTGTAAGCTTGCCTTACTCTAGTTTGGATGAAGAAGCTGAATCATATATAGGAATATTAGCTTTGAGTTAGAGGAAGCATCTATGGGGGGTGCTTTTTTGGCTTGTTAAACTCTGGTTTGGAAGAAGTTCGAGAGTCTTATATAGGAACGATATCATTCATTCAGAGAAAGCAATTATAGGGAGTTGGTTTGTAGGCTTGCTAAGCTCTAGTTTGGAGGAAGGCGAGAGTCATATATAGAACGCTTACGTTCACATAAAGCGTCTACGGGGGGACGGATTCTAGGCTTCCTAAACTCTAGCTTGGAAAAAGAGGACAGTTATGTATAGGAACTCTCGGCGGGGGATTTGTAGCATTGCTAAAATCTTAGATTGGAAAAGTTGCGAGAGTCATACATAGGAATGTTAACATTCACTCAATGAAAGCAACTATAAGGGGTGCTTTCCAGGCTGGCTACACTCTAATTTGGAAAAAGTGCGACAGTCATATATAGGAAGGCTTATATTCACTCAGACAAAGCAATTATGTGTAGGTGTATAGTAGGCATGCTAACTCTAGTTTGGAAAATTTCGAGAGCCATGTATAGGAAAGCATACAGTAACTTAGAGAAAGCAACGAACAGGGGTGGAGTGTAGGCTTTCTAAACTCTAGTTTGGAGGAAGTGCCATAGTCATATATAGGAACGCTTAAATTCGTTCAGAGAAAACAGCTGTCGGGGATTGGTTTGTAGACTTATTCAACTCTAGTTTGGAAGAAGTGCGAGAGACATATATAGGAATGTTTACATTGACTCAAAGAAAGCAACTATGGGGGAGTGTTATTTTGGCATGCCAGATGTTAGTTAAGAAGAGGTACAAGACTCATATATAGGAACGCTTACATTCACACAGCGAGAGCAACTACGGAGTAGTGTCAGGTAGACATGTTAAAGTCTAGCTTGGGAGAAGTTCCAGAGTCCTATATAGGAAAGGTAACAGCCACTTTGAAAAAGCAAGTCTTGGCGGGTGGTTTGTAGGCCTGCAAAACCCTGTTTTGGTTGAAGTGTGAGAGTCATATATGAGAACGCTTACATTCACTCAGAGAAAGCAACGATGGGGTTGTTTGTAGGCTTACTAAACTGCAGTTTGGAAGAAGCACGAGAATCACATATAGGAGCACATACATTTTGACGCACTGAAAGTAACTATGGGGTGGTGTTTTATAGGCATGCTAAACTCTAGTTTGGACGAAGTTTGAGAATCACATATAAGAAAGCTTAGAGTCACTTAGAGAAAGCAAATCTCTGGGTGTGGAATGTAGGCCTGCTAAACTCTATTTTGGTTTAAGAGTGAGAGTCATATATGGGAAGGCTTACATTCCCTCAGAGAAAGCAACGACGGCGTGGTGGTTTGTAGGCATACTAAACTCTAGTTTGGAAGAAGTAGGAGAATGATATATGGGAACGCTTACATTCGCGTAGAGAAAGCAATTATGGGGTGGCGTTTTTGTAGCCATGCTAATCTCTAGTTTGGAAGAAGTTAAGGAGTAATATATAGGAAAGGGTACAGTCATAGAAACCAACTCTCGGGGGATGTTTTGTACACCTGCAAAACTCCAGTTTGGAAGTGGGAGAGAGTCATATTGGGGACCGCGTGCATTCACTCAGAGAAATCAACGATGGGATTGTGATTTGTAGGCATAGTCAACTCTAGTTTGGAAGAAGTACGAGAATCGTATATAGGAAAGCTTACCTTCACGCAGAGAAAGCAACTATGGAGTGATGTTTGTATGCCTACTAAAATATAGTTTGGAGGAAGTTCAAGAGCCATATCTGGGAAGCTTACAGTCACTTAGAGAAAGCAACCCTAGGGGGTGTTTCGTAGGCCTGCTAAACTCTATTTTCAATGAAGTGTTAGAATAATATATGGGAACTCAGTGAAAGCAACGTTGTGGTTGTGGTTCCTAGAAGAAGCAAGAGAATCACATGTAGAACCGCTTACATTCCGGCACCGAATGCAACTATGGGGTGGTGTTTTGTAGGCTTGCAAAACTCTAGTTTGGACGAAGTTTGAGAGTCATATATAGGAAAGTTTGCAGTCACGTAGAGAAAGCAACTCTCTGGGTGTGGAATGTAGAGTTATTTTGGTTGAAATAGAGTTATTTTGGTTGAAATGTGAGAGTCATATATGGGAACGCTTACATTCACTCAGAGAAAACAACGTTTGGGTGGTGGTTTGTAGGGCATACTAAACTGTAGTTTGGAAGAAGTACGAGAGTCCTATATAGGAACACTTACATTCACACAGAGAAAGCACTTATGGCGTCAGGTTTTGTAGGCATGCTAAACTGTAGTTTGGAAGAAGTTGGAGAACCTTATACAGGAAAGATTACCGTCACCCAGGGAAAGCAACTCTCGGGAGATTTTTTTGTACACATGCTAAACTCTAATTTGGATGAAGTGTGAGAGTCAAACATGGGACCGCTTACATTCCCTCAGAGAAACAACACTGGGGTGGTTTTTGTAGGCATACTAAATAGTTTGGAAGAAGTACGAGAATGATATTTGGGAACGCTTACATTCACACAGAGAAAGCAACTACGTGGTGGTGTTTTGTAAGCATGCTATAGTTTGGAAGAAGTTCCAAACCTGAACAGTCATTTAGAGAAAGCAACTCTTGGTGGGTGATTTTTAGGTCTGCTAAATTGTATTTTGAAAGAAGTACCAGAGTCATATATACTAATGCTTACATTCATGCAAAGAAAAAACCATGGGGTGATGTTTTGTGGGCATGTTAACCTGTAGTTTGGAAGAAGTTGGAGAGTCTTATTTAGGAAAGCTTACAGTCACCTAGAGAAAGCAACTCTCGGGAGAGCCTTTCTTGGCCTGCTAAACTCTACTTTGCATCAATTGTGAGAGTCAAACATGGGAATGCTTTCATTCATTCAGAGAACGCAACGTTTGGGTGGTGGTTTGTAGGCATTCTAAACTGTATTTTGGAGGAAGTACGAGAGTCATGTATATGAACGCTTACATTCATGCAGAGAAAGCAACTGTGGGGTGGTTTCTAGGCATGCTAAACTCTAGTTTGGACGAAGTTTGACAATCACATATAAGAAAGCTTAGAGTCGCTTAAAGCAAATCTCTGGGTGTGGAATGTAGGTGTGCCAAACTCTATTTTGGTTTCAGAGTGAGAGTCATATATGGGAAGGCTTACATTCACTCAGAGAAAGCAACGATGGTGTGGTCGTTTGTAGGCATACTGATCTCTAGTTTGGAAGAAGTAGGAGAATGATATATGGGAACGCTTACATTCATGCAGAGAAAGCAATTATGGGGTGGCTTTTTTGTAGCCATGCAAATCTCTATTTTGCAAGAAGTTAAAGAGTAATATATAGGAAAGCGTACCGTCATTTATAGAAACCAACTTTCGGGGGATGATTTGTAGGCCTGCAAAACTCTACTTTGGAAGAAGGGGGAGAGTCATATGGGGGACTGGGTATATTCACTCGGAGAAATCAACGACGGGGTTGTGGTTTGTAGGCATACTAAACTCTAGTTTGGAAGAAGGACGAGAATCATTTATAGGAACGCTTACATTCATGCAGAGAAAGCAACTATGGAGTGATGTTTGTATGCCTACTAAACGATAGATTGGAGGATGTTCGAGAGTCATATCTGGAAAGCTTACAGTCATTTAGAGAAAGCAACTCTCTGGGGGTGGTTCGTAGGCCTGCTAAACTCTATTTTCAATGAAGTGTTCGAATCATATACAGGAACGCTTACATTCACTCAGAGAAAGCAACGTTGGGGTGGCCGTTTTTGAGCATACTAAACTCTACTTTGGAAGAGGTACGAGAGACATACATAGGAACGCTTACATTAACACAGAGAAAGCAAATACGGGGTGCTGTAGTGCAGGCATGCTAAACTATAGATTGGAAGAAGTTCGAAAGCTGACAGTCACTTAGAGAAAGCAACTCTTGGCGGGTGATTTTTAGGTCTGCTAAATTGTATTTTGAAAGACGTACAAGAGTTATATACACAAACGCTTACATTTATGCAGAGAAAGAAACTATGGGGTGATGTTTTGTTGGCATGCTAAACTGCAGTTTGAAAGGACTTCCAGAGTGTTATATAGGATAGCTACAGTCACCTAGAGAAAACAACACTCGGGACAGCTTTGCAAGCCTCTAAACACTAATTAGCAGCAATTGTGAGAGTCAAATATGGGAAAGCTTACATTCACGGAGAGAACACAACGTTTGGGTGGTGGTTTGTAGGCATAATAACTGTAGGTCGGAAGAAGTAGGAGAGTCATATATATGAACAGTTACATTCACGCAGAGAAAGAAACTGTTGGGTGGTGTATGTACGCATGTTAATCTATACTTTGGAGGAAGTTTGAGAGTCATATCTGGGGAAAATTACAGTCACATAGCTAAATCAACCATCGGGGACTGGTTTGTAGGTCTGCTAAATTCTATTTTGGAAAAAGTGATTCATATAAGGGAATGCTTATGTTCACTCAGAGAAAGCAACGATGCGGTGGTGTACTGTTGGCATGCTAAACTTCAGTTTGGAAGAAGTTCGAGAGTTTTACATAGGAAAGCTTACATTCACCTAGAGAAAGCAACTCTCAGGATGTGGTTTATAGGCCTGGTGAACTCTAATTTGGATCAAGTGTGAGAGTCATACATACGAGTTCCAAAATACAGTTTAGTATGCCTACAAACCACCAGCCTAACATTGCTTTCTCTGAGTGGATATAGGCCTTCCCTTATATGAATCTCGGACTGCTTTCAAAAGGCAATTTGCCGGACCTACAAAACACCGCCCGAGAGTTGCTTTCTCTCACTATAAGCTTTCCTATATATGACTTTGGGACATAGTTTAGCATGCCAACAAAAGGCCACCCCATAGTTTGCGTGAATGTAAGCATTCCTATGCATCACGCTCGTACTTCTTCCAAAGTATAGTACACCTACCAACCACCTCCCCAACGTTGCTTTTTCTGAGTGAATGTAAGCATTCTTTTATTCTCGTACTTCCTCCAAACTCCAGTTTAGTGTGACTAAAAATCACCACCGCAACCTTGCTTTCTCTGAGTGAATGTTAGCGTTCCCATTTAAGATTCACATTTCATCCAAAATAGAATTTGGCAGAACTACAAACCGGCCCCCAAGGGTTGCTTTCTCTGTGAGACTGTAAGCTTTCCTATTACTCTTAACTTCTTCGCAACTAGAGATTTGCATGCCTACAAAACACCACCCCATAGTTGCCCTCTCTGCGTGAATGTAAGCACTCATATATATGACTCTGCTACTTCTTCCAAAATACAGTTTAGTGTGCTTACAAACAACCAACCAAACGTTGCGTTCTCTGAGAGAATGTTAGCGTTCCCAAGTATGACTGTTCCAAATGATGCAAAGTAGAGTTTAGCAGGCTTACAAACTATCTCTCGAAAGTTGCTTCCTCTGGGGGACTGTAAGCTTTCCTATAAAAGACTGTCGAACGTCTTCGAAACTACATTTCAGCACGCCAACAAAACATAACCACATAGTTTCTTTCTCAGCATAAATATAAGCGATTTTATATATGACTCTTGTACTTCTATCAAAATACAATTTAGCAGACCTCAAAATCAACCGCCAAGAGTTGCTTTCTCTAAGTCACTGTCAGCTTTCGAACTTCTTCCAAATTATATTTTATCATGCCTACAAAACACCACCCCATAGTTGCTTTCTCTGCGTCCATATAATCGTTCATATATATGACTCTCGTACTTCTTCCAAACTGGAGTTAGTATACCTACAAACCGGCACCCAAATTTACCTTTCTCTGAGTGAATGAAGCGTATCCATGTATGCCTCTTTCACTTCATCCAAATTAGAGTTTAGCGGCCCACAAACCACCTCCTGTGAGTTGCTTTCTCTAGGTGACTGTAAACTTTCCTATATAAGACTCTCGAACTTCTTCCAAACTACAGTTTAGCATGCCAACAATACAGCGCCCCATCGTTGATTTCTCTGAGTGAACATAAGCGTTCCCATATATGACTCTCACTCTTCTTCCAAAATAGAATTTAGCAGACCTACACAACACCCGATGGTTCCAATTCTCTAGGTGACTTTAATTTTTCCCACATATGACTCTCGAACTTTCTCCAAACTAGATTATGATGATTACATAGACCACCCCACAGTTGCTTTCTCTGCGTGAATGTAACCGTTCATATATGACTCTCCTACTTCTTTTGAACTACAGCATTTATTCCTACAAACCATCACGACAACGTTCTTTCTGTGAGTGAATGCAAGCGTTCTCACACTTCATCCAAATTACAGTTTAGCAGACCTACCAACAAACTACAGAGATTTGTTTTTCTCTGTGTCACTGTAATCTTTCCTATGTAAGGCTCTCGAACTTCTTCCAAACCACAGTTTAGCATGCCAACAAAATACGATCACAGAGTTGCTTTCTCTGCGTGAATGTAAGCATTGGTATATATGACTCTCCTACTTCCTCCAAAATACAGTTTAGAATGCTTACAAACCACCACCCAAACGTTGCGTTCTCTGAGTGAATGTAAGCGTTCCCATGTTTGACTCTCACAATTGATGCAATCTAGAATTTAGCATGCTTAGAAACAATCTCCCGAGAGTTGCTTTCTCTGGGTGACTGTAAACTTTCCTATGTAAGACTCGCAAACTTCTTCCAAACTACAGTTTAGCATGCCAACAAAACACTGCCCCATAGTTGATTTCTCTTCGTGATCATAAGCGTTCCCATATATGACTCTCATTCTTCTTTCAAAATAGAATTTAGCAGATCTACAAAATGGCCCCCGATGGTTGCTTTCTCTAAGTGACTGTAATTTTCCCCAGATACGACTCTCGAAATTCCTCCAAACTACAGATTAGCATGCATACATACGCCACCCAACAGTTGCTTTCTCTGCGTGAATGTAACCGTTCATATATGACTCTTCTACTTCTTCCGAACTACAGTTATTATGCCTACAAACCACCACCCAAACGTTGTGTTCTCTGAGTGAATGTAAGCGTTCCCATGTTTGACTCTCACAATCGCTGCTTGTTAGAGTTTAGCAGGCTTGCAAAGCTCTCCTGAGTGTTGCTTTCTCTAAATGACTGTAAGCTTTCCAGATATGACTCTCGAACATCCTCCAAACTATCGTTTAGTAGGCATACAAACATCACTCCATAGTTGCTTTCTCTGCATGAATGTAAGCGTTCCTATATATGATTCTCGTCCTTCTTCCAAACTAGAGTTTAGTATGCCTACAAACCACAACCCCATCGTTGATTTCTCCGAGTGAATGTACCCAGTCCCCCATATGACTCTCCCCCTTCTTCCAAAGTAGAGTTTTGCAGGCCTACAAACCATCCCCCGAAAGTTGGTTTCTATAAATGACGGTACGCTTTCCTATATATTACTCTTTAACTTCTTGCAAAATAGAGATTAGCGTGGCTACAAAAAAGCCACCCCATAATTGCTTTCTCTGCATGAATGTAAGCGTTCCCATATATCATTCTCCTACTTCTTCCAAACTAGAGTTCAGTATGCCTACAAACCACCACACCATCGTTGCTTTCTCTGAGTGAATGTAAGCCTTCCCATATATGACTCTCACTCCGAAACCAAAATAGAGTTTAGCACGCCTACATTCCACACCCAGAGATTTGCTTTAAGCGACTCTAAGCTTTCTTATATGTGATTCTCAAACTTCGTCCAAACTAGAGTTTAGCATGCCTAGAAAACACCACTCCAGAGTTGCTTTCTCTGCATGAATGTAAGCGTTTGAATATATGACTCTGGTATTTCTTTCAAAATACAATTCAGCAGACCGAAAAATGAACCGCCGAGCGTTGCTTTCTCTAAGTGACTGTCTGCTTTCGAACTTCTTCCAAACTATATTTTAGCAGGCCTACAAAACACCACCACATAGTTGCTTTCTCTGCATCCATATAAGCGTTCATATATATGACTCTAGTACTTCTTCCAAACTGGAGTTAGTATACCTACAAACCGGCACCCAAATTTACCTTTCTCTGAGTGAATGAAGCGTATCCATGTATGCCTCTTTCACTTCATCCAAATTAGAGTTTAGCGGCTTACAAACCACCTCCTGTGAGTTGCTTTCTCTAGGTGACTGTAAACTTTCCTATATAAGACTCTCGAACTTCTTCCAAACTACAGTTTAGCATGCCAACAATACAGCGTCCCATCGTTGATTTCTCTGAGTCAACATAAGCGTTCCCATATATGACTCTCACTCTTCTTCCAAAATAGAATTTAGCAGACCTACACACCAGCCCCCGATTGTTCCTTTCTCTATGTGACTCTAATTTTCCCCAGATATGACTCTCGAACTTCCTCCAAACTACAGATTATGATGATTACATAGACCACCCCACAGTTGCTTTCTCTGCGTGAATTTAACCGTTCATATATGACTCTCCTACTTCTTTGAACTACAGTTGTTATTCCTACAAACCACCACGACAAAGTTCTTTCTCTGAGTGAATGCAAGCGTTCTCACACTTCATCCAAATCACAGTTTAGCAGACCTACCAAGAAACTACAGAGAGTTGTTCTCTCTGTGTCACTGTAATCTTTCCTATATAAGGCTCTCGAACTTCTTCCAAACCACAGTTTAGCATGCCAACAAAATACGACCACAGAGTTGCTTTCTCTGCGTGAATGTAAGCATTCGTATATATGACTCTCCTACTTCCTCCAAAATACAGTTTAGAATGCTTAAAAACCAGCCACCCAAACGTTGCGTTCTCTGAGTGAATGTAAGCGTTCCCATGTTTGACTCTCACAATTGCTGCTAATTAGTGTTTAGAGGCTTGTAAAGCTGTCCCGAGTGTTGCTTTCTCTAGGTGACTGTAAGCTATCCTATATAACACTCTCGAACACCTTCCAAACTGCAGTTTAGCATCCCCACAACACATCACCCCATAGTTTCTTTCTCTGCATGAATGTAAGCGTTTGTATATGACTCTGGTACGTCTTTCAAAATACAATTTAGCAGACCTAAAAATCACCCGCCAAGAGTTGCTTTCTCTAAGTGACTGTCAGCTTTCGAACTTCTTCTAATCTATAGTTTAGCATGCCTGCACTACAGCACCCCGTATTTGCTTTCTCTGTGTTAATGTAAGCGTTCGTATTTATGTCTCTTGTACCTCTTCCAAAGTAGAGTTTAGTATGCTCACAAACGGCCACCCCAACGTTGCTTTCTCTGAGTGAATGTAAGCGTTCCTGTATATGATTTTAACACTTCTTTGAAAATAGAGTTTAGCAGGCCTACGAACCACCCCCTGAGAGTTTCTTTCTCTAAATGACTGTAAGCTTTCCAGATATGACTCTCGAACATCCTCCAAACTATAGTTTAGTAGGCATACACACATCACTCCATAGCTGGTTTGTCTGCGTGAATGTAACCGTTCATATATATGACTTTCCTACTTCTTCCGAACTACAATTAAGGCCACAAACTGCAACCCAAACCTTGCGTTCTGAGTGGATGTAAACCTTCCCATACTTGACTTTAAGAGTTGGTGCAAATTATCAGGCTTAGAAATCATCTCCCAAGAGTTGCTCTCTCTAGGTGACTGTAAGCTTTGCTATATAAGATTCTAAACTTCCTCCAAACTATAGTTTAGTAGGCATACAAACCTCACTCCATAGTTGCTTTCTCTGCATGAATGTAAGCGTTCCTATATATGATTCTCCTACTTTCTCCAAACTAGAGTTTAGTATGCCTACAAAACACAACCCCATCCTCGATTTCTCTGAGTCAATGTACGTGGTCCCCAATATGACTCTCCCACTTCTTCCAAAGTAGAGTTTTGCAGGCCTACCCTTCATCCCCCGAAAGTTGGTTTCTATAAATGAGTGTACGCTTTCCTATATAACTTCTTCCAAACTAGAGATTAGCATGGGTACAAAAAAGCCACCCCATAATTGCTTTCTCTGCATGAATGTAAGCGTTCCCATATATCATTTTCTTACTTCTTCCAAACTAGAGTTTAGTACGCCTACAAACCACCACACCATTGTTGCTTTCTCTGAGTGAATGTAACCCTTTCCATATATGACTCTCAATCTAAACCAAAATAGAGTTTAGCACGCCTACATTCCACACCCAGAGATTTGCTTTCTCTAAGTGACTCTAAGCTTTCTTATATGTGATTCTCAAACTTCGTCCAAACTAGAGTTTAGCACGCCTAGAAAACACCACCCCACAGTTCCTTTCTCTGCATGAATGTAAGCGTTTGAATATATGACTCTGGTACTTCTTTCAAAATACAATTTAGCAGACCTAAAAATCCACCGCCAAGAGTTGCTTTCTCTAAGTGACTGTCTGCTTTCGAACTTCTTCCAAACTATATTTTAGCAGGCCTACAAAACACCACCCCATAGTTGCTTTCTCTGCGTCCATATAAGCGTTCATATATATGACTCTAGTACTTCTTCCAAACTGGAGTTAGTATACCTACAAACCGGCACCCCAATTTACCTTTCTCTGAGTGAATGAAGCGTATCCATGTATGCCTCTTTCACTTCATCCAAATTAGAGTTTAGCGGCTTACAAACCACCTCCTGTGAGTTGCTTTCTCTAGGTGACTGTAAACTTTCCTATATAAGACTTTCGAACTTCTTCCAAACTACAGTTTAGCATGCCAACAATACAGCGTCCCATCGTTGATTTCTCTGAGTCAACATAAGCGTTCCCATATATGACTCTCACTCTTTTTCCAAAATAGAATTTAGCAGACCTACACACCAGCCCCCGATTGTTCCTTTCTCTAAATGACTCTAATTTTCCCCAGATATGACTCTCGAACTTCCTCCAAACTACAGATTATGATGATTACATACGCCACTCCACAATTGCTTTCTCTGCGTGAATGTAACCGTTCATATATGACTCTCCTACTTCTTCGAACTACAGTTGTTATTCCTACAAACCACCACGACAAAGTTCTTTCTCTGAGTGAATGCAAGCGTTCTCACACATCATCCAAATTACAGTTTAGTAGACCTACCAACAAACTACAGAGAGTTGTTTTCTCTGTGTCACTGTAATCTTTCCTATATAAGGCTCTCGAACTTCTTCCAAACCACAGTTTAGCATGCCAACAAAATACGACCACAGAGTTGCTTTCTCTGCGTGAATGTAAGCATTCGTATATATGACTCTCCTACTTCCTCCAAAATACAGTTTGGAATGCTTACAAACCACCACCCAAACGTTGCGTTCTCTGAGTGAATGTAAGCGTTCCCATGTTTGACTCTCACAATTGATGCAAATTAGAGTTTAGCACGCTTAGAAACAATCTGCCGAGAGTTACTTTCTCTAGGTGACTGTAAGCTTTCTTATATAAGACTCTCGAACTTCTTCCAAACTACACTTTAGCATCCCAACGAAACACTGCGCTATCGTTGATTTCTCTGAGTGAACATAAGCGTTCCCACATATGAATTTCACTCTTCTTCCAAAATAGAATTTAGCAGATCTACAAAACGGCCCCCGATTGTTGCTTTCTCTAAGTGACTGCAATTTTCCCCAGATATGACTCTCGAAGTTCCTCCAAAGTATAGATTAACATGCGTACATACACCACCCAACAGTTTCTTTCTCTGCGTGAATGTAACCGTTCATACATATGACTCTCCTACTTCTTAGGGTAAAGGTTAAGCGCTAGGGTTAGGGATTAGTGATTAGGGTTTTTGGTTAGTATTAGGGTTAGCAGTTAGGAGTTAGTGTTTTATGAAGGGGTATGGTTAGAATTAGGATTGGGGTTAGAGTTAGGGTGAGGTATAGGGCTTAGGTTTAGGGTAAAAGGATAGGATTAGGGTTACGGGTTGGGCTTAGGTTTAGGGTTAAAGTTTACTGCTAGGGTAAGGGATAGGGTTCAGGGTTAGCTTTAGGGGTTCTGGATAGGGTTAGGTGTTAGGTTAGTGTCAGGGTTAGGTCTAGTCGTGAGGGTAAGGTTTAGGGTTAGCTTTAAGAGCTAGGGTTACGTTTAATGGTTAGGATTAGGATTAGGGCTAAGGGTTAGGGTAAGGCTTAGGGGTTAGGGTGAAGGGTTATGTTCAAGGGTTAGGGTTTTTGTTAGGCATAGCGTTGGGGTTAGAAGTAAGGGTTACTGTCAGTGTTAGGGTTGTAGGTAGGGTTACGGTTAGGGTTAGCGGTTTAGAATTAGGGTTAGGGATTAGGTGTCACAGTGATGACTAGGAGATAGGGTTAGAATTATGGGATAGGGGTTGTTCTCAGGAAATGGGTTATGCATTAACGTTAGGATAAGAGGTAAAGTTAGGCGCACGGTGAGGTTTACGTGTTAAGGGGAGAGATAGGAACAGGGTTGGGTTGTTATGTTCAGGGTTAGGGTTATCTGTTAAAGGTATTGTTTATGCTTAGCGCACGGGCCCTGTCTGCATTAGGCGGGCGGGGGGAGTTTAGGGGGCTGGGATTGTACCCGGGAACCCACTCTATCATACTCTGGGTATGGGCCCGTGGGTTTCATGCAGGACACAGTGGTAGAGCCTCCTTTCACGCATGGCATGGGAGGATTGCAGGCTTTCTAAACTCTAAGAAAGCAAGAAGTCTGAGAATTAGATTTAGGGTTAGGATTATGGTTAGGGTTAAGGATGAAGTTTAGTGTTAGGGTGAGGGCTTAGGGTTAGGGATTAGGGTTAGGGTTAAAGGTTACTCTTAGGTTTAATGGTTACACTTTGGTTTAGGGTTGAGGTTTACGGTTAGGGTTAAGATGAGAGGTTAGGGTTTGGTACAGGGTTAGGGTTAAGTGTTAGGTTTAGGGTTGAAGATTAGGATTAGGGTTAGGATTAAAGGTTAGCGTGAGAATTAACGCTTAGGGTTAAGGTTAAGAGTTAGGGTTTAGGGTTAGGGTTAGGGTTAGTTTTAAGGTTAGAGTTATGTGCTATGGTTTGTGTTAGAGGTTAGGGTTAGGTTTACTGGTCACGGTTAGGGTTAGGTTTAGGGGGTAGCATTAGGGTTAGGGTTAGGGTTAAGGGATAGGATTAGGGATAAGTGTTGGGCTTAGGGTTAGGGTTTAGTGTTAGGGTTATCATTAAGGATTAGGGGAAGGGTCAGGGTTAAATGCTTGGGTGCGGGTAATGGTTAGGGTCAGGGTTAAGGTTCACGGATAGGGTTAGTGTTAAGGGTTACGAGTAGGTTTAGGGTTCAGGGTTAGAGTTAGCATTAGGGCTTAAGGTTAGGATTAGGCGGTAGGTTAGATTTAGGGTTAGATCTAGGCGTTAGGGTAAGGGCTAGCGTTAGGGTTAAGAGATAGGGTTAGGTTTAATGCTTAGGATTAGGGTTAGGGTTTGGGGTTAAAGTAAGTGTTACGGGTTAGGTTTAAGGATCAAAGCTTAGGGTTATTTTTAGCTGTAGTGTTAGGGTTAGGGATAAGGGATCCCATTAGCATTAAGGGTCTTCCTTACTGTAGGGTTAATGGTTAGGCTTAGAGTTAAAGGTTAAGGTTAGGGTCAGTGTTAAGATTTAGTGTGAGGGTTAACGGTTAGGGTAAAGGTTAAGCGTTAGGGTTAGGGATTAGTGATTAGGGTTTCTGGTTAGTGTTAGGGTTAGCGGTTAGGAGTTAGTGTTTTATGAAGGGGTATGGTTAGAATTAGAATTGGGGTTAGAGTTAGGGTGAGGTATAGGGGTTAGGTTTAGGGGTTAGTTTTAGGGTAAAAGGATAGGATTAGGGTTACGGGTTGGGCTTAGGTTTAGGGTTAAAGTTTACTGCTAGGGTTAGGGATAGGGTTCAGGGTTAGCTTTAGGGGTTCCGGTGAGGGTTAGGTGTTAGGTTAGTGTCAGGGTTAGGTCTAGTCGTGAGGGTAAGGTTTAGGGATAGCTTTAAGAGCTAGGGTTAGGTTTAATGGTTAGGATTAGGATTAGGGTTAAGGTTTAGGGTAAGGCTTAGGGGTTAGGGTGAAGGGTTAGGGTCAAGGGTTAGGGTTTTTGTTAGGGATAGCGTTGGGGTTAGAAGTAAGGGTTACTGTCAGTGTCAGGGTTGTAGGTAGGGTTACGGTTAGGGTTAGCGGTTTAGAATTAGGGTTAGGGATTAGGTGTCACAGTGATGACTAGGAGATAGGGTTAGAATTATGGGATAGGGGTTGTTCTCAGGAAATGGGTTATGCATTAAGGTTAGGATAAGAGGTTAAAGTTAGGCGCACGGTGAGGTTTACGTGTTAAGGGGAGAAATAGGAACAGGGTTGGGTGTTACGTTCAGGGTTAGGGTTATCTGTTAAAGGTATTGTTTATGCTTAGCGCACGGGCCCTGTCTGCATTAGGCGGGCGGGGGGAGTTTAGGGGGCTGGGATTGTACCCGGGCGGCCACTCTATCATACTCTGGGTATGGGCCCGTGGGTTTCATGCAGGACACAGTGGTAGAGCCTCCTTTCACGCATGGCATGGGAGGATTGCAGACTTTCTAAACTCTAAGAAAGCAAGAAGTCTGAGAATTAGATTTAGGGTTAGGATTCTGGTTAGGGTTAAGGATGAAGTTTAGTGTTAGGGTGAGGGCTTAGGGTTAGGGATTAGGGTTAGGGTTAAAGGTTACTCTTA
>NW_027182856.1:907500-945000 GCF_041146395.1 Eulemur rufifrons | reverse complement strand
GGGCTTAGGGTTAGGGATTAGGGTTAGGGTTAAAGGTTACTCTTAGGTTTAACGGTTACAGTTCGGTTTAGGGTTGAGGTTTACGGTTAGGGTTAAGATGAGGGGTTAGGGTTTGGTATAGGGTTAGGGTTAGGTACAGGGTTAGGGTTAAGTGTTAGGTTTACGGTTGAAGATTAGGATTAGGGTTAGGATTAAAGGTTAGCGTGAGAGTTAACGGTTAGGGTTAAGGTTAAGTGTTAGGGTTAGGGTTTAGGTTTAGGGTTAAGGGTTAGGGTTAGCTTTAGGGTTCGAGTTATGTGTTAGGGTTTGTGTTAGAGGTTAGGGTTAGGTTTACTGTCCACGGTTAGGGTTACGTTTAGGGGTTAGCATTAGGGTTAAGGATTAGGTTTAGGGTAAGGGTTTAGAGTTAGTGTTGGGCTTTAGGCTCGGGGCTTAGGTTCAGGGTCAGGGGTTAGGGTTGGTGGTAGGGCTTAGATTTATCGGTCAGTTTAAGGGCACAGGACCTGGTTAATCTACGGTGAGAGGGGTGCGGTCGGAGTCATCACGAAAGCACAACATCATTCCCTGGGCCCTGGGACAAGATCTACATGCAGGACTCAGGCGGAGCCTCATCTCACACATGGCATTGCTGTATTGTAGGCTTGCTTCACTCGGGAATGGAAGTAGTGTGAGAATTAGGGTTAGGGTTGGGGTTAGGGATTTCGAGTTAGGGGTTAGGCTTGGAGTCAGGGTTAGGTGCTAGGGATTAGTGGTTAGGGTTAGAGTTAGTGTTACGGGTTAGGTGTTAACTCTGGTTTAGGGGGCCAGGGTAAGGTTTAGGTTTGGAGTTAGCGTTAGGGTTAGGCGTTAGGGTTAAGGGATAGGGTTAGGGTTAAGGGTTAGGCTTAGGGTAAGGGTTCAGGTTTAGGGTTAGGGTCACAGTTAAGGGTTAGGGTGAGGGTTAACAGTTAGGGATAGGGTTAGGGGGTTAGGGATAGGATTAGGGTTAAGGGTTAGGTTTATGGTTCAGGTTTAAGGTTAACATTAGGGGGTTAGGGTTAGTGTTAACTGTAAGTCAGTGTTAGGGTTAGATCTCTAGGCATTAAGGTAAAGGTTAGGTTTAAGGTTAAGTGTTAGGGTTATGTTTAATGGTTAGGCTTGGGATTAGGGTTAAGTGTTAGGGTTAAGGTTAGGCGTTATGACTAAGGATCAACGGTTAGGGTTATTTTTATGCGTAGGGTTAGGGTAAGGTGTTAGGGTTAGTGTTAGTGTTGTTGGTAGGGTTAAGGTTAGGGTTGGCGTTTCAGAATTCGGGATCAGGTGTTATGGTTATGGCTAGGAGTTAGCGTTAGAATTACAGTATAGTGCTTTTTCTCAGGGTGTCATGCATTAACGTTAAGATAAGGTGTTAAAGTTAGGGTTATGGTGAGCTTTACCTCTTAAGGTGAGCAGTATGATCAGGGTTAGGTGTTATGTTCTGGGTTAGTCTTATGGGTGAGGGGTAGGGTTTATGCTCTGGGCACGGGCCCTGTATGCACTAGGAGGCAAAGATAGGGTTCTGTGATGGTCGCTGGTAATCTACTCTATCGTATGCAGTGTATGGGCCTCTGGTTTCCTGCAGGACACTGTCGCAGAGCGGGCTTTCATGCATGGCTTAGTAGGATTGTAGGCTTTCAAAACTCTGAGAAAGCAAGAAGTCTGAGAATTAGATTTCGGGTTAGGATTACGGCACGGTTTAGGGATGAAGATTAGTGTTAGGGTGAGGGCTTAGCGTTAAGGGTTAGGGTTAGGGTTAGGGTTGATGGTAGGTTGAAGTTTAGGGTTGGCACTTTAGAATATGGATGAGGTGTTATGGTTATGGCTAGGGATTAGGTTTAGAATTATGGGATAGGGCTTCTTCTTTGGGTGCTATGCATTAACGTTAACATAAGGGGATAAATTAGTGTTATGGTTAGGTTTATGTTTTAAGGTGAGCAACAGGATCAGGGTTAGGTTTTATGTTTGGAGTTAGGGTTATCTGTTAGGGATAGTGTTTTTGCTTAGCGCACGGGCCCTGTCTTCACCAGGAGGGGGGGGTTAGGGACTAGGATTGCCACTGGGAACCCGCTCTATCATGCACTAGTTATGGGCCCCCGGGTTTCTTGCAGGACACAGTGGCAGAGCCTCCTTTTACTCATGACATGGGAGAATTGTAGGCTTTCTAAACTCTGAGAAAGCAAGAAGTCTGAGAATTAGATTTAGGGGTAGGTTTATGGTAATGTTTAGGGATGAAGGTTAGTGTTAGGGTGCGTTCTTAAGGTCAGTGGTTAGGTTTAAAGGTTAGTGTTAGGTTTAACCGTTACAGTCAGGTTTATGGTTATGTTTTAGGGTTAGGGTTAAGGTTAAGGTTTAGCGTTTGGTACAGTGTTAGGCTTAAGTTTTAGCTTTAGGGTTAAAGATTAGGATTAGGGTTAGGGTTAAGGGCTAGTGTGAGGGTTAATGATAAGGATCAAGACTAAGGGCTAGGGTTTTTGTTAGTGTTAGGAATAAGTCTTCGTGTAGGCTTTAGGGTTAGCGTTAAGTGTTATGGTTAGGGTTAGGTTTAGGGTTCATGGTTAGTGTTATGTTTATGGGTTAGTGTTAGGGTTAGGGATTAGGTTTAGGGTAAGGTTTTAGAGTTCGTGTTCAGCGTTACGGTCGGAGCTTATGTTTACGGTTAGGGGTTAGTGTTAGTGTTAGGGCTGAGATTTAGCTTTTAGTTTAAGGGCACAGGACCTGTTTTATTTACGGTGAGAAGGGTGCTGTCGGAGTCTCCACGAAAGCACAAAATCGTTCCCTGATCCTTGGGAAAGGACCTACATGCAGGACTCAGGTGGAGCCTCATCTCACGCATAGTATAGCTGTATTGTAGGCTTGCTTCACTCTGAGAATGGAAGTAGTGTGAGAATCAGGGTTAGGGTTTGGGTTAGGGGTTTGGAGTTTGGGATTATGGTTCGAGTCAGGGTTAGGTCCTAGGGATTAGGAGTTAGGGTTAGTGTTAGGGATAGGGGTTAGTTGTTGGGTTTGGGTTAGGGTGCTAGGGTTAGGTTTAGGGTTGGGGTTAATATTAGGGTTAGCGTTTAGGGTTAAAGGATAGGATTATGGTTAAGGGTTTGGCTTAGGGTTAGGGTTAAGGGTTAGTGTTAAGGTTTAGGGTTAAGTTCAGGGTTACGTGTTAGGGTGAGGGTTAACAGTTAGGGTTATGGTTAGGGTCTTAGGGGTAGGGTTAGGGTTAGAGTTAGGGGTTAGGATTAAGGGTGAAGTGTTAGGGTTATTTTTAGGCATAGTTTTAAAGTTAGGGGCTAGGGTAATGTTTGGTTTGATGGTAGGTTTAAGGTTAGGGTTAGCAGTTTAGAATTCGCATTAGGGATTAGGTGTTATGGTTATGGCTTGGAGTTAGGGTTAGAATTCAGAGATAGGAGTTGTTCTCAGGGTAAGTGTTATGCATTAACGTTATGATAAGGGGTTAAATTTAGGGTTATGGTGAGATTTACATTTTAAGGTGAGCAATGGGATCAGGGTCAGGTGTTATGTTCAGGGTTATGGTTAGGGGTGAGGGGTAGGGTTTATGCTTACGACTCGGGCCCTGTCTGCACTAGGCAGGGGGGGAGGGGTTTGGGGTTGCGATTGTCGTCGGGAACCCACTCTAGTGTATGCTGAGTATGGGCACTGGGGTTTCCGGCAGGACACAGTGGTAGAGCCTCCTTTTATTCATGGCATGGGAGGATTGTAGGCTTTCTAACGCTGAGAAAGCAAGAAGTCTGATAATTAGATTTAGGGTTAGGATTATAGTTAGGGTTAGGAATGAGGTTAGTGCTAGGGTGAGGGATTAGGGCTAGGGATTATGGGTAGAGTAAAGGTTAAATGTTAGAGTTAGGTTTAACGGTTACAGTTAGGTTTAGGGTTACGTTTTAGGGTGAGGGTTATGGTTAGGGGTTAGGGTTTGGTACAGGGTTAGGGTTAAGTGTTAGGTTTAGGGTTAAAGATTAGAATTCGGATTAGGGTTGACGGTTAGTGTGAGTGTTAACGGTTAGGTTTGTGTTTAAGGGTTAGGGTTAGGGTTTAGGGCTAGTGTTAAGCGTTCGTGTTAGATTTAGGGTTAGAGTAAAGTGTTATGGTTAGGGTTATGGGTTAGCATTAGGGTTAAAGGTTAAGGGTTAGGTTTATTTTCAGGCACAGGGTTAGGATTAGGTGTTAGGGTTAGTGTTACCGTTAAGGTTTTTTGTAGGCTTAAGGTTAGGTTTAGCAGTTTAGAATTAGGGTTAGGGATTAGGTGTTATGGTTATGGTAAGGAGTTAGGGTTAGAATTATGGCATAGGGGTTGGTCTCAGGGTCAGTTTTATGCTTAAAGTTAGGGTAAGCGGTTAAATTAGTGTTACGGTGAGCTTTACGTGTTAAGGTGAGCAATAGGATCAGGGTTAGGTTTTATGTTCAGGGTTAGGGTTATGGGTGAGGGGTAGAGTTTATACTTAGGGTTAGGGTTAGGGTTAGGGTTTAGGCTTAAGGATCAAGGGTTAGGGTTAGGGTTAGTGTTAGGGCTGTTGGTAGGGTTAAATTTAGGGTTAGCAGCTTACAATTAGGTATTAGGTTTTACAGTTATGAATAAGAGTTAGGGTTAGAATTATGGGATAGGTGTTGTCCTCAGGGTAAGTATTATTCATTAACGTTAGGATAAGGGGTTAGGGTTAGGGTTATGGTGAGTTTTACATGTTAAGGTGAGCAATAGGATCAGGGTCAGATGTTATGATCAGGGTTATGGTTATGGGTTAGGGGCAGTGTTTATGCTTAGGGCACAGGCCCTGTCTTCACTAGGTGGGGGGGCTCGGAGGCTGGGATTGTCACCAGGAACCCACTCTATCGTATGCTGGGTATGGGCCTCTGGGTTTCATGCAGGGCACAGTGGCAGAGCCTCCTTTCATGCATGGCATGGGAGGATTGTAGGCTTTCTAAACTCTGAGAAAGCAAGAAGTCTGAGAATTAGATTTAGGGTTAGGATTACGGTTAGGGTTAGGGATGAAGTTTAGTGTTAGGGAGAGGGCTTAGTGTTAGGGATTAGGGTTTGGTACAGGGTTAGGGTTAAGTGTTCGGCTTAGGGGTAAAGATTAGGATTAGTGTTAGGTTTAAGGGTTAGCTGAGGGTTAACGGTTAGGGTTAAGGTGAAGGGTTAGGGTTAGGGTTTAGGGTTAGGATTAGGGGTTCGTGTTAGGTTTAGGGTTACACTTAAGTGTTAGGGTTTAGGTTCAGGTTTAGGGTTCATGGTTCAGGTTATGTTTAGGGGTTAGGTTTAGGGGTTAGGTTTGGT
This sequence comes from Eulemur rufifrons, assembly GCF_041146395.1. Lineage (NCBI taxonomy): Eukaryota > Metazoa > Chordata > Mammalia > Primates > Lemuridae > Eulemur > Eulemur rufifrons. The sequence continues at coordinate 939,701 of NW_027182856.1, read as the reverse complement.
GTAAGGGTATAGTGTTAGTGAAGGGAGTTTGGGTCAGGGTTTCTGTTTAGGGTAGGGGTTAGTGTTAGGACTTAGATTTAGCGATTAGTTTAAGGTCAGAGGACCTGTTTAATCTATGGTGAGAAGGGTGTGGAATCGGTCGCTGAGACACCACAGCATTGTACCCTGGGCCTTGGGCTCAGACCTACATGCAGGAATCAGGGGGAGCCTGTTCTCATGCATGGCATGGTTGTATTGTAGGCTTGGTTAACTCTTAGAATGGAAGAAGTGTGAGAATTAGGGTTATGGTTAGGGTTAGGGATTTGGGTTTAGGAGAGAGTGTTCAAATGAGGGTTAGGGGTTAGGCATTAGGGGTTAGGGTTAGTGTTAGGGTTAGGGGTTGGGGTGAGGGTTGGGTTAGGGGCTAGGGTTAGGTTTAGGGTTGGGGTTAGTGTTAGCGTTCGAGTTAGGGATTAGAGTTAGGGTTAAGGGATAGGATTAGGGTTAAGAGTTTGGCTTAGGGTTCAGGTTAAGGGTTAGGGTTATGGTTAAAGATTAGTGTTAGTTTAAACAGTTACAGTTAGGTTTAGGGTTAAATTTTAGGGTGAGGGCTTTTTAAACTCTGAGAGAGGAAGACGTCTGAGATTAAGATTTAGGGATAGGATTATGGTTAGGATTAGGGATGACGATTAGTGTTAGGGTGAGGGCTTAGGGTTAAGGGTTAGGGATAGAGTTAGGGTTAAGGTTAGTGTTAGTTTTAACGGTTAAAGTTAGGTTTAGGGTTAAGGTTTATTGTCAGGGTTAAGGTCAGGGGTTAGGGTTTCGTACAGGGTAAGAGTTAAGTGTTAGGTTTAGGGTTAAAGATTAGCATTATGGTTAGTGTTAAAGGTTAGTGTGAGGGTAAAAGTTTAGGGTTAAGTTTAAGGGCTAGGGTTAGGGGTTAGTGTTAGGGTTAAGGGGTCTTGTTAGGTTTAGGGTTACAGTTAAGTGTTATGGTTAGTGTTAGGGGTTACGGTTAGGCTTAGGGTTCATGGTTAGTGTAACATTTAGGGGTTAGGGCTAGGGTTAAATGATAGTGTTAGAGTTAAGGCTTAGGCTTTGGGTAAAGGTTTAGGGATAGGTTTACGGGTTAGGGTTAGTGTCAGGGTTAAATGTTAGGGTGAGAGTTAACAGTTATGGTTAGGGTTATTGGTTAGGGGTTGTGTTTATGCTTAGGGCACGTGCCTTGTCTGCACTAGGCGGAGAGGTTAGGGGGCTAGCATATTCGCCGGGAAATCACTCTATCGTATGCTGGGTATTGGCCCCTGGACACAGTGGCAGGGCCTCCTTTCACACATGGCGTGGGAGGATTATAGGCTTTCTAAACTCTGAGAAAGAAAAAGTCTGAGAATTAGATTTAGGGTTAGGATTATGGTTAGAATTAGGGATGAAGTTTAGTGTTAAGGTGATGCCTTAGGGTTAGGGGTTAGGTTTAGGGTCAGAGTTAAAGGTCAGTGTTAGGTTTAACAGTTACAGTTAGGTTTAGCGTTAAGGTTTAGTGTTAGGGTTCAGTTTAGGGGATAGGTTTTGGTACAGGTTAAGGTTTAAGTGTTAAGTTTAGAGTTAAAGATTACAATTAGGGTTAGGTTTAAAGGTAAGTGTGAGGATTAACGGTTAGGGTTAAGCATGAGGGTTAGGGATTAGGTTTAGTGTTAAGGGTTTATGTTAGTTTAGGGTTAGAGTTAAGTGTTATGGTTAGGGTTAGGGGTTAGGGTTAGATATAGGGTGCATGGTTAGGGTTACGTTTAGGGGTTAGGGTTACGGGTTAGGTTTAGGGTGAGTGTTTGGTGTTAGTGTTGGGCATTAGGATAAGGGCTTAGGTTTAGGGTTAGCGTTTAGGTTTAGTGTTAGGGCTTAGATTTAGCGGTTAGTTTAAGGGCACAGGACCTGTTTAATCTATGGTGAGAAGGGTGCAGAATTGGTCCCCTTGACACCACACCATCGTACCTGGGCCTTGGGCCCAGACCTACATGCAGGACTCAGGCGGAGCCTCTTCTCACTCATGGCATGGCTCTATTGTAGGTTGGTGAACTCTGAAAATGGAGGAAGTGTGAGAATTAGGGTTATGGTTATGGTTAATTGTTTGGGGTTAGGGGTTAGGGTTCGAGTGTGGTTCAGGGGTTAGAAATTAGGAGTTAGTGTTAGTGTTAGGGTTAGGGGTTAGGGGTTAGTGTTGGTTTAGGGGCTAGGGTTAGATTCAGAGTTAGGGTTAGTGTTAGGGTTAGGGTTAGGGATTATGGTTAGGGTTAGGAATTAGGGTTAGGGTTAGGCTTAAGGGATAGGATTAGGGTAAAGGGTTAAGGCTTAGGGTTAGCATTAGGGATTAGGGTTAGGGTTAAGTGTTAGGGTTTTGGTCTGATTTAAGGGTTAGGGTGAGCGTTAACAGTTAGGGTTAAGGTTAATTGTTAGGATTGGGGGTTAGGCTTAAGGATTCGTATTAGAGTTAGGGTATAAGGGTGAGACTTAAGTCTTATGGTTAGGGACAGGGCTTTTGGTTAGGGATAAGGGTTAGGAGTTAGGGTTACTTTTAGGCATAGGGTAGGATTAGGGGTGAGGGTTAGGGTTAGGGTTAGTGTTAGGGTTGTTGGTAGTGTTAAGATTAGGGTTAGCAGTTTAGAATTAGGGTTAGGGATTAGGTTTTATGGTTATGGCTAAGATTTAGGGTTAGAATTATGGGATAGGCGTTGTTCTCAGTGTAAGTGTTATGCATTAACTTTAGGAGATGCGGTTAAAGTTAGGGTTACAGTGTGGTCTACATGATAAGGTGAGCAGTAGGATCAGGGTTAGGTGTTACGTTCAAGGTTAGGGTTATATGTTAGGCGTACTTTTTATGCTTAGGGCACGGGCCCTGTCTGCACTAGGCGGGAGGATTAGGGGTCTAGGATTGTGGCCGAGAACTTTCTCTATCGTACACTGGGTATGGGTCCCTGGGTTTCATGCAGGACACAGTGGCAGAGCCTCTTTTCACGCATGGCATGGGAGGATTGTAGGCTTTCTAAACTCTGAGAAAGCAAGAAGTCTGAGAATTAGATTTAGGGATAGGATTATGGTTAGTGTTAAGGATAAAGTTTAGCATTAGGGTGAGGGCTTAGGGTTAGGGGTTAGAGTTACGGTCAGGGTTAAAGGTTAGTGTTAGGTTTAATGGTTACAGTTAGCTTTAGGGTCAAGTGTTAGGGTTAAGGTTAAGGTTAGGGGTTAGGTTTTGGTACAGGGTAAGGGTTAACTGTTAGGTTTAGGGTTAAAGATTACGATTAGGGTTAGGTTTAAGGGTTAGTGTGAGAGTTAACGGTTAGGGTTAAGGTTAAGTGTTAGGGTTAGTGGTTAAGTTTAGGTTTAAGTGTTCATGTTAGGTTTAGGGTTAGAGTTAAGTGTTATGGTTAGGGTTTGGGGTTAGGGTTAGGTTTAGGGTTCATCGTTAGGGTTACGTTTAGGCATTAGGGTTATGGGTAAGGATTAGGGTAAGGGTTTAATGTTAGTGTTGGGCGTTAGGGTCAGGGCTTAAGTTTAGGGTTAAGGGTTAGTGTTAGAGTTAGCGTTAGGGCTTAGATTTAGAGGTTATTTTAAGGGCACAGGACCTGTGTAATCTATGGTGAGAAGTGTGCAGAATGGGTCATCGCCACACCACACCATCGTACCCTAGGCCTTGGGCCCAGACCTACATGCAGGTCTCAGGCAGAGCCTCTTCTCACGCATGGCATGGTTTTATTGTAGGCTTGGCTAACTCTGAGAATGGAGGAAGTGTGAGAATTATGGTTATGATTAGGGTTAGGTGTTTGGGGTTAGGGGTTAGTGTTCGCGTGAGGGTTAGGTGTTAGGGATTAGGGGTTAGGGTTAATGTTAGCATTAGGGGTTAACGGTTAGGGTTGGGTTAGGGACTAGAGATAGATTTAGGGTTGGGGTTAGGGTTAGGGTTAGGGTTAGGGGTTAGGGTTAGGGTTAAGGGATAGGATTAGGGTTAAGTGTTAAGGCTTAGGGTTAGCATTAAGGGATAGGGTTAGGGTTAAGGGTTAGGGTTATGGTCCGAGTTAAGGGTTAGGGTGAGGGTTAACAGTTAGGGTTAGGGTTATAAGTTAGGGATAGTGTTAGGTTTAAGGTCTAGGGTTAGGGTTAGAGGTAGCTTTACTGCTAAGATTAGGTCTCGGCATTAAGGTAAGGGTTAGTGTTAGGGTTAAGGGTTAGGGTTAGGTTTAATTGTTAGGATTAGGATCAGAATTAAGGGTTAGGCTTAGGGTTAGGGGATAGGGTTAGGGTTTAGGGTAAACTTTTAAGGTTATGTTTAGGGATAAGGTTAGGGTTAGCGTTTAAGGTTAGGGTTAGTATTAGGGTTGTTTGTAGGGTTAAGGTAATGTTTAGTGGTTAGAATTAGGGTTAGGGATTAGGGGTTACTGTTATGGCTAGGAGTTAGGGTTAGAATTAAGTGATAGGGGTTGTTCTTAGCATAAGTGTTATGCATTAATGTTAGGATAAGTGGTTAAAGTTAGGTTTACGGTGAGGTTTATGTGTTAAGGTGAGCAATAGGATCAGGGTTAGAATTATGAGTGAGGGGTAGGGTTTTGCTTAGGGTATGGGCCCTGTCTGCCCTAGGAGTGGGATTGAGGGGGATGCGATTGTCACCAGAAACCCACTCTATCGTATGCAGGGTATGGGCCCATGGGTTTCTTGTAGGACACTCTGGCAGAGCCTGATTTCACGCATGGTAAAGGAGGTTTGTAAGCTTTCAAATCTCTAAGAAAGTAAGAAGTCTGAGAATTAGATTTAAGGTTAGGATTATCGTTATGGTTAGGGATGAAGTTTAATCTTAGGGTGAGGGCTTCGGGTAAGGGGATACGGTTAGTTTTAGGGTTAAAAGTTACTGTTAGGTTTAACAGTTACAGTTAGACTTAGGGTTTAGGTTTAGGGTTAGGGTTAAGCTTAGGGGTTATGGTTTGGTACAGGGTTAGGGTTAAGTGTTAGGGTTAGGGTTAAAGATCATGACAAGGGTTAGAGTTAAGGGTTAGTTTGAGTGTTAACAGTAGGGTTAAGGATAACTTTTAGGGTTAGGGGTTAGGATTAGTGTTAGGGCTGAGATTTAGCGGTTAGTTTAAGGGCACAGGACCTGTTTAATCTATGGTGAGAGTGGTGCACAGGGTCGCTGCGACACAACACCACCGTACGCTGGGCCTTGGGCCAAGACCTACATACAGGACTCAGGTGGAGCCTCTTCTCACGCATGACATGGCTGTATTGTAGGCTTGGTTAACTCTGAGAATGGAAGAAGTGTCAGAAATCGGGTTAGGGCTGGCTGTAGGTGTTTTTAACCCCTAACCCTAACACTAACCCCCTAATCCTAACCCTAACACTAACCCCAAGGTTAAATCTAACCTTAACCCCTACGACAACCCTAACCCTAACCCTAACCCCTCTCACTGTAGAATAAACAGGTCCTGTGCCCTTAAACTAACCACTAAATCTAAGCCCTAACATCAACCCTAACCTCTGACCCTAAACCTAAGCCCTGAGCCTAAAGCCCAACACTAACTCTAAACTCTTACCCTCAAGCTAATCCCTAACCCTAATGCTAACCTCTAAACGTAACCCTAACTGTGAACCCTAAACCTAACCCTAACCTCGAGCGCTAACCATAGCACTTAACTCTAACCCTAAACCTAACATGAACCCTTAATCCTAACACTAACCCTAACCCTAACTCTTAACTTTAACCTTGACTGTTAACCCTCACACTAACCTTTAAACCTAACCTTAATCGTAATCTTTAACCCTAAACCTAATATTTAACCCTAATCCTGTACCAAACCCTAAACCCTAACCTTAAACCTAACCATAAACCTTAACCCTGAACCTAACTGTAACGGTTAAAACTAAGAGTAACCTGTAACGCTACCCGTAACCCCTAACTCTAAGCCTTCACCCTAATACTAACCTTGATCCTTAACCCGAACCCTAACCCTAACCCTAAATCTAATTCTCAGTCTTCTTGCTTTCTTAGAGTTTAGAAAGCCTACAATCCTCCCATGCCATGCGTGAAAGGAGGCTCTTCCACTGTGTCCTGAATGAACCGCTGGGGCCCATAACCAGAGTACGATAGAGTGGGTTCCTGGTGACAATCCCAGCCCCCTAACCCCCCCCCCGCCTAATGCAGACAAGGCCCGTGCCCTAAGCATAAACTCTACACCTCACCCAAAACTCTAACCCTGAAAATAACATTTAACCCTGATTCTATTGCTCACCTTAGAATGTAAACCTCACTGTAACCTGAACTTTAACCTCTTATCCTAACGTTAATGCATAACACTTACCCTGAGATTAACCCCTATCCCATAATTCTAACCCTATCTCCTAGTCATAACTGTGACAACTAATCCCTAACCCTAATTCTAAACCACTAACACTAACTGTTACCCTACGTAGTTACTGTTACGGTAACCTACTGTTACCCTAACACTGAACCTAACCCTTACTCCTAACGCCAAAGCTATGGCTAAAAATAATGCTAACCCTTGACCCTTTACCCTAACTCCTAACCCTAACCCTAACCCAACCTTAGCTCTTAACCCTAACCCTAAACCTTACCCTGACGCCTAGACCTAACACTAACACTAAACTAACACCTAACCCTAATCATAACCCCTAAAGCTAACCCTAACCCTGAACCCTAAACCTAACTCTAACACTTAATACTAACTATATCCCTAACCCCTAACCCCAACCCTAACCCTAACCGTTAACCCTCACCCTAACCCTTAAACCGGACCCTAACACTAAATCTTAACCCTAAAGCTACGCCCAACCCTTAACCATAATCCTATCCCTTAACCCTAAACCTAACCCCTAACCCTAAACTTAACACTAACCCCAATCCTAATTCTAACCATAGCCCTTAATACATCACTACGCCTAACCCCTAACCCTAACCCTAACCCCTAATGCTAACCCTAACACTGAACCCTAAACCTAACCCTATCCCTAACCCTTAAACATAACTCTATCCCTAACCAATAATCCTAAGCCTAATCTTTAACCCTCACCCTAGAGCTTAACTCAAACCGTAACCCTAAGCCTAAACCCCAACCCTAACACTTAACACAAACCCTAAGCCTAAACACTTAACGCCAATCCTATCCTTTAACCCTAACACTAACCCTGATGCCTAATCCTAACCCTAACACTAACCCCAACCATAAATCTAACCCTAGCCCCTAACGCAAAACTAACCCCTAACCCTAACACTAACCCTAAATCCTAGTCCCTAACCACTAAACCTCACTTGAACCCTAACCCCTAACACCAAACCCTTAACCCTAACCATAACCCTATTTCTCACACTACTTCCATTCTCAGAGTTAACCAAGCCTAAAATACAACCATGCAATGCGTGAGTAGAGTTTCCGCATGAGTCCTGCAAGTAGGTCTGGGCCAAAGGCCCAGGATCCGATGGTGTAGTGTCGCATGGAAACATTCTGCACCCTTCTCACCATAGATTACACAGGTCCTGTACCCTTAAACTAACCGCCAAATCAAAGCCCAAACACTGACCCTAACCCCTAACCCTACCTAAGCCCTGACCCTAATGCCCAACACTAACACTAAACGCTTACCCTAAACCTAACCCCTAAATGTAACCTTAACCATGAACCCTAAACCTAACCCAAACCCCTAACCCTAACCATAACACTTAACTCTAACCCTAAACCTAACATGAACACTTAACCCTAACCCTAACCCATAAACCTAACACTTAACCTTAACCCTAACCGTTAACCCTCACACTAAACCTTAACCCTAACCCTAATCCTAATCTTTGAGCCTAAACCTAGCACTTAACCCTTACCCTGTACCAAAACCTAACCCCTAATCTTAACCCTAAGCTTAAACCTTAAAGCTTAACCCTAAACCTAACTGTAACTGTTAAACCTAACACTAACATTTAACCCTGACCCTAACTGAAACCCCTAACCCTAAGCCCTCACCATAACAGTAACCTATATTGCTAACCCTAACCCTAATCCTAGCCCTAAATTTAATTCTCAGACTTCTTGCTTTCTCAGAGTTTACAAAGCCTACAATCCTCCCATGCCATGTGTAGAAGGAGGCTTGGCCACTGTGTCCGGCATGAAACCAAGGGGCCCATACCCAGTGTATGATAGAGTGGCTTCCGGCATCTATCCCAGCCCTCTAAGCCCCCTCCTAGAGCAGAGAGGGCTCGTGATATAAGCATAAACACTACCCCTCACCCATAACCCTAACCCTGAACATCACAGCTCACCCTGATACTATTGCTCACCTTAACACATCAACCTCACCATAACTCTAACTTGAACCTGTTATCCTAACGTTAATGCATAAGACTTACCCTAAGAACAACCCCTATCCCTTAATTCTAACCCTAACTCCTAGCCACAATTGTAACACCTAATCCCTAAGGCTAATTCAAAACTGCTAAACATTACCTTATCCCTACAAACTAACCCTAACCCTAACCGCTAACCCTAACCGTACACCTAAAAATAACCGTAACACTTGACACTTAACCCTAACCCTTAACCCTGATCCTAATCCTAACAATTAAACCTAACCCTAACTCTTAAGCCTAACACTAACACGTACCCTAATGCCTAGACCTAACCCTAAGAGTAAACGTAACCCCTAACCCTAACCCTAATCCCTAATGCTAACCCTAACACTGAACCCTAATCCTAAGCCTTAAACCTAACTCTATCCTTAACCCATAACCCTAGCCCTAACCGTTAACCCCACACTAACCCTTAACTCGAACTGTAACCCTAACCCTTAAAACTAAACCTAACACTTAACGCTAACCCTAAGCCTTAACGCTTAACCCTTATCCTATCCCTTAACCCTAACCCTAACCCATAACGCTAACCCTAACCCCACTCTAAATCTAACCCTAGCCCCTAACCCAACCCTAACCCCTAAGCCCTAACCCTATCACTAAACCCAACACCTACTCCCTAACCCCTAATCCTCACTCGAAGCTTAAGCCCTAACCCTAAGCCCTCTCCCTGACTAATCTTCATCCCTAACCCTAACCATAATCCTAACCCTAAATCTAATTCTCAGACTTCTTGCTATCTCAGAGTTTTAAAAGCCTACAATTCTCCAAAGCCATGCGTGAAAGCTGGCTCTGCCACAGTGTCCTGCATGAAACCCAGGAGCCCATACTCTGTGCACAATAGAGTGGGTTCCCGGGGACAATCACAGCCCCCTAACTCCCCCTGCTAGTGCTGACAGGGCCCATGCCCTAAGCAAAAACCCTGCACCTCACCCATAACCCTAACCCTGAACATAACACCTAACCCTGATGTTATTGTTCACCTTAACACATAAACCTCACTGTAACCCTAACTTTAACCCCTATCCTAATGTTATTGCATAACACTTACCCTAAGAACAAACCCTATCCCTTAATTCTAAGCCTAACTCCTAGCATAACCGTAACACTTAATCCCTAACCTTAATTCTAAACTGCTAAACATTACCTTCACCCTACAAACAACCCTAACACTAACCCTAACTCTAACCGCTAACCCTAACCCTAACCATTACCCTGATCATAATCCTAACAATTAAACCTAACCCTAATTCTTAACCCTAACACGAACCATTACCATAATGCCTAGACCTAACCCTAACTGTAACCCTAACCCCTAACCCTAACCCTAACCGCTAATGCTAACCCTAACCCCGAACCCTAAACCTAACCCTAACCCTATCCCTTAAACCTATTACTATCCCTAAACCATTACCCTAATCGCAACTGTTAACCCTCACTCTCACCCTTAACTTGGACCGAAACCCTAACCCTTAACCCTAACCTTAACCCTTACTGCTAATCTTAAGCCTTCACCCTTTACCTTAATCCTATCTTGTAAGCCTAACCCTAACGCTGACCCCTAACCCACCTGAACATTAACCCTAAACCTAAATCTAACGCTAGCCCCTTACAAAAACCTAACACCTAACCCCTGACACACTAATCCTAACTTCTAATTCCTAACCACTAAACTTCACTCAAACCCAAACCTCTAACCCCAAACACATAACCCTAACCATAACCCTAATTCTCACACTTCCTTCGTTCTCAGAGTTGACCAAGCCTACAATAGAGCCATGCCACGAGTGAGAAGAGGCTCTGCCTGAGTCCTGCATGTAGGTCTGGGCCCAAGGCCCAAGTACGATGGTGTGGTGTTGAGGCGACCCAGTCTGCACCCTTCCCACCATAGATTAAACAGAGCATGTGCCCTTAAACTAACCACTAAATCTAAGCCCTAACACTAAACCTAAATCCTAACCCTAAACCTCGGCCCTTATCCTAACGCCCAACAGTAACACTAAACACTCGCCCTAAACTTAACCCGTAACCCGAACCCCTAAATGTAACCCTAACCATGAACCCTAAACCTAACCCTAACCTCTAGCCATAACCATAACACTTAACTCTAAACCTAAATGTTACACGAAGCCTTATTCCTAACCCTAAGCCCAACCCTAACCCTTAATCTTGAACCTTACCATTAACCCTCACACTAACCCTTAACCCTAACACTAATCCTAATTTTTAACCATAAAGCTAACACTGAAGCCTAACCCTGTGCCAAACGATAAAACCAAACCTTAACCCTAACCCTGAAACTTAACCATAAACGTAACTGTAACTGTTAAAAATAACACAAACCTTAAACCCTAACACCTAACCCTAAGAGCCCACCCTAACACTAATCTTCCTCGCTAAACATTACCATAATCCTACCCCTAAATCTAATTGTCAGACTTCTTGCTTTCTCAGAGTTTAGAAAGCCTAAAATCCTCCCATGCCATGAGTAAAAGGGGGCTCTACCACTGTGTCCTGCATGAAACCCAGGAGCCCATATCCAGCGTACGATAGAGTGGGTTCCCGGGGACAATCCCATCCCCCTAACCCCAGCCCCCCGCCAAGTGCAGACAGGGCCTGTACGCTAAGTATAAACACTACCCCTAACAGATAACCCTCACCCTGAATATAACACCTGACCCTGATCCTATTTCTCACCTTAAAACATAAACCTCCCCGTAACCCTAACTTATCCCCTTATCTTAACCTTAATGCATAACACCCTGAGAAGAAGCCCCTCCCATAATTCTAATCCTAATCCCCAGCCATAACCATAAGACCTCATCCCTAATTCTAAAATGCCAACCCTAAACTTCATCCTACAAACAACCCTAACCCTAACCCTAACCTCTAACCCTAAGCCCTCACCCTATCACTAATCTTCATCCCTAAACCGTACCGTAATCCTAACCCGAAATCTAATTCTCAGACTTCTTGCTTTCTCAGAGTTTTGAAAGCCTACAATCCTACTAAGCCATGCATGAAAGCCCGCTCTGCCACAGTGTCCTGCAAGAAACCCAGAGGCCCATACACAGCGTACGATAGAGTGGGTTCCCAGCGACCACAACCGACCCCTAACTTCGATTCCTAGGGCATACAGGGCCCATGCCCTAAGCATAAACACTACCCCTCACCCATAACCCTAACCCAGAACATAACACCTAACCCTGATCCTACTGCTCACCTTAACACGTAAACCTCACCGTAACCCTAATTTTAACCCCATATCGTAACGTTAATGCATGACACCCTGAGAACAAGCCCTATACTGTAATTCTAACCCTAACTCCTAGCCATAACCATAACACCTAATCTCTAATTCTGAAACACCAACCCTAACCTTAACCCTACCAACAACACTAACACTAACCCTAACCCCTTACCCTAACCCTACGCCTAAAAATAACCGTAACCGTTGATCCTTAGTCATAACCCCTAACCTTAACCCTAACCCTTAACCCTAATCCCAATCCTAACCATTAAACATAACCCCAACTCTTAACCCTAACTCTAACCTTTACCTTAATGCCTAGAGTTCTAACCCCAACACTGACCTACAGTTAGAAGTAACACAAACCCATAATGCTAACCTTAAACCTGAACAATAAACCTAATCCTTAACCATAACACCCTAACCCTAACCCTAACCCTTAACCCTGACCCTAACCCTAAACCTTAACCCTAACCCTGAACCCTAACCCTAAGCCTACCCTTAACCCTAACCCTATCCATTAACCCTAACCGCTAACGATAACACTAACCCCAACCCTAAACCTACCCCTGGCCCCCTAACTCAGAATTAACACCGAACCCGTAACACTAACTCTACCCCTAACCACTAGCACCTAACCATGACTCGAAATCTAACCCCTAACTCGAAAGCCCTAACCCCAACCCTAACCTTAATTCTCACACTACTTCCATTCCCGAGTGAAGCAAGCCTACAATACAGCAATGCCATGTGTGAGATGAGGCTCCGCCTGAGTCCTGCATGTAGGTCTTGTCCCAGGGCCCAGGGAATGATGTTGTGCTTTCGTGGTGACTCCGACCGCACCCCTCTCACCGTAGATTAACCAGGTCCTGTGCCCTTAAACTGACCGCTAAATCTAAGCCCTACCACCAACCCTAACCCCTGACCCTGAACCTAAGCCCCGAGCCTAAAGCCCAACACTAACTCTAAACCCTTACCCTAAACCTAATCCCTAACCCTAATGCTAACCCCCAAACGTAACCCTAACCGTGGACAGTAAACCTAACCCTAACATCTAACACAAACCCTAACACATAACTCTAACCCTAAAACTAACCCTAACCCTTAACCCTAAACCTAAACCCTAACCCTAACCCTTAACCTTAATCTTAACCGTTAACTCTCATGCTAACCTTTAATCCTAACTCTAATCCTAATCTTCAAACCTAAACCTAACACAACCCTAACCCTGTACCAAAACCTAACCCCTCATCTTAACCCTATCCGCAAACCTCAACCCCAAAACGAACTGTAACCGTTAAACCTAACAGTAACCTTAAACCGTAACCCTAATCTGTAACCCTATCCCCTCACCATAACACTACACTTCATCCTGAACACTAACCATAATCCTAACCCTAAATGTAATTCTCAGACTTCTTGCTTTCTTAGAGTTTAGAAAGCCTGCAATCCTCCCATGCCATGTGTGAAAGGAGGCTCTACCACTGTGTCCTGCATGAAACCCACGGGCCCATACCCAGAGTCCGATACAGTGGGTTCCCGGTGACAATCCCAGCCCCCTAATCTCCCCCCAGCTTAATGCCGACAGGGCCCGTGCGCTAAGCATAAATGATACCTTTAACAGATAATCCTAACCCTGAACATGGCACCTAACCCTGTTCCTATTTCTCCCCTTAACACGTAAACCTCACCGTGAGCCTAACTTTAACCTCTTAACGTAACGTTAATGCATAACCCATTCCCTGAGAACATCCCCTATCCCATAATTCTAACCCTATCTCCTAGTCATAACTGTAACACCTAATCCCTAACCCTAATTCTCCACCGCTAAGCCTAACCGTAACGCTGCCTACAACCCTAACACTGACAGGAACCCTTAGTTCTAACCCCAACGCTATGCCTAACAAAAGCCCTAACCCTTCACCCTTCACCCTAACCCCTAAGCATTACCCTAAGCTTTAACCGTAATCCTAATCCTAACCATTAAACTTAACCCTAGCTCTTAAAGCTAACCCTAAACCTTACCCTCACGACTAGACCTAACCCTGACACTAACCTAACACCTAACCCTAACCATAACCCCTAAAGCTAACCCTAACCCTGAACCCTAAACCTAACCGTAACACTGAACCTTCACTATATCCCTAACCCCTAAGCCTAATCCTAACTGTTAACCCTCACCCTAACACTTAAACTGGACCATAACACTAAACATTAACACTAACACTAAACTTTAACCCTAACCATAAGCCCAACACTTAACCCTAATCCTATCCCTTAACCCTAAGCCGAACCATAAGCCCTAACCCTAAACCTAACCCTAACCCCAACCCTAACCCTTAATCTTGACCCTTATGATTAACCCTCACACTAACCCTAATCCTAATCTTTAACCATAAAGCTAACACTGAAGCCTAACCCTGTGCCAAACGCTAAACCCAAACCTTAACCCTAACCCTGAAACTTAACCATAAACCTAACTGTAACTGTTACACCTAACACTAACCTCTAACCCTAACCCCTAACCCTAAGACCCCACCTTAACACTAACCCTAACCCTAAACATTATCATAATCCTACCCCTAAATCTAATTCTCGGACTTCTTGCTTTCTTAGAGATTAGAAAGCCTAAAATCCTCCCATGCCATGAGTAAAAGGGGGCTCTGCAGCTCTCTCTTGCATGAAACCAGGAGCCCATACCTAGCGTATGATAGAGTGGGTTCCCGGGGACAATCCCATCCCCCTAACCCCAGCCCCCCGCCCAGTGCAGACAGGGCCTGTACGCTAAGTATAAACACTACCCCTAACAGATAACCCTCACCCTGAACATAGCACCTGACCCTGATCCTATTGCTCACCTTAAAACATAAACCTCCCCGTAACCCTAACTTATCCCCTTATCTTAACCTTAATGCATAACACCCTGAGAAGAAGCCCTATCCCATAATTCTAATCCTAACCCCTAGCCATAACCGTAACACCTCATCCCTAATTCTAAAATGCCAACCCTAACCTTCACCCTGCCAACAACCCTAACCCTAACCCTAACCCCTAACCCTAAGCCCTCACCCTATCACTAATCTTCATCCCTAAACCGTACCGTAATCCTAACCCTAAATCTAATTCTCAGACTTGCTTTCTCAGAGTTTTGAAAGCCTACAATCCTACTAAGCCATGCATGAAAGCCCGCTCTGCCACAGTGTCCTGCATGAAACCCAGAGGCCCATACACTGCGTACGATAGAGTGGGCTCCCTGCGACCATCACAGACCCCTAACTTCGCCTCCTAGTGCATACAGGGCCCGTGCCCTAAGCATAAACCCTACCCCACACCCATAACCCTAACCCAGAACATAACACCTAACCCTGATCCTACTGCTCACCTTAACACGTAAACCTCACCCTAACCCTAACTTAACCCCTTATCTTAACGATAATGCATGACACCCTGAGAACAAGCCCTATACCGTAATTCTAACCCTAACTCCTAG
Organism: Eulemur rufifrons; assembly: GCF_041146395.1. NCBI lineage: Eukaryota > Metazoa > Chordata > Mammalia > Primates > Lemuridae > Eulemur > Eulemur rufifrons. The sequence goes on along the minus strand of NW_027182856.1, from coordinate 924,593 downwards.
CCATAACCATAACACCTAATCCCTAATTCTGAAACGCCAACCCTAACCTTAACCCTACCAACAACACTAACACTAACCCTAAAACCCTTACCCTAACCCTACGCCTAAAAATAACCCTAACCATTGATCCTTAGTCATAACCCCTAAAGCTTAACCCTAACCCTTAACGCTAATCCCAATCCTAACCATTAAACATAACCCTACTTAACCCTAACCCTAACCTATACGCTAATGCCTAGAGATCTAACCCCAACACTGACCTACAGTTAACACTAACCCTAACCCCTAATCCTAACCTTAAACCTGAACCATAAACCTAACCCTTAACCCTAACCCTATTCCTAACCCCCTAACCCTAACCCTAACTGTTAAGCCTCACCCTAACCCTTAACCCTGACTCTAACCCTAAACCTTAACCCTAACCCTGAACCCTAACCCTAAGCCTAACCCTTAACCCTAACCCTATCCCTTAACCCTAACCCCTAACCCTAATGCTAACCCCAACCCTAAACCTAACCCTGGCCCCCAACCCAGACTTAACACCTAACCCCTAACACTAACTCTAAACCTAACCACTAATCCCTAGCACCTGACCCTGACTCGAAACCTAACCCCTAATTTGAAACCCCTAACCCCAAACCTAACCCTAATTCTCACACTACTTCCATTCCCAGAGTGAAGCAAGCCTACAATACAGCCATGCCATGTGTGAGATGAGGCTCTGCCTGAGTCCTGCATGTAGGTTTTGTCCCAAGGCCCAGGGAATGATGTTGTGCTTTTGTGGTGACTCCGACCACACCTCTCTCACCGTAGATTAACCAGGTCCTGTGCCCTTAAACTGACCGCTAAATCTAAGCCCTACCACCAACCCTAACCGCTGACGCTGAACCTAAGCCCCGAGCCTAAAGCCCAACACTAACTCTAAACACTTACCCTAAACCTAATACCTAACCCTAATGCTAACCCCTAAACGTAACTCTAACCACGAACAGTAAACCTAACCCTAACCTCTAACACAAACCCTAACACATAACTCTAACCCTAAAACTAACCCTAACCCTTAACCCTAAACCTAAAACCTAACCCTAACCCTTAACCTTAATCTTAACCGTTAACTCTCATGCTAACCTTTAATCCTAACCCTAAACCTAATCTTCAACCCTAAACCGAACACAACCCGAACCCTGTACCAAACCCTGACCCCTGATCTTAACCCTATCCGCAAACCTCAACCCCAAAACGAACTATAACCGTTAAACCTAACAGTAACCTTAAACCGTAACCCTAATCTGTAACTCTATCCCCTCACCATAACACTACACTTCATCCTGAACCCTAACCATAATCCTAACCCTAAATCTAATTCTCAGACTTCTTGCTTTCTTAGAGTTTAGAAAGCCTGCAATCCTCCCGTGCCATGTGTGAAAGGAGGCTCTACCACTGTGTCCTGCATGAAATCCACGGGCCCATACCCAGAGTCCGATACAGTGGGTTCCCGGTGACAATCCCAGCCCCCTAACCTCCCCCCAGCCTAATGCCGACAGGGCCCGTGCGCTAAGCATAAATGATACCTTTAACAGATAACCCTAACCCTGAACATGGCACCTAACCCTGTTCCTATTTCTCCCCTTAACACGTAAACCTCACCGTGAGCCTAACTTTAACCTCTTAACGTAACGTTAATGCATAACCCATTCCCTGAGAACATCCCCTATCCCATAATTCTAACCCTATCTCCTAGTCATAACTGTAACACCTAATCCCTAACCCTAATTCTCCACCGCTAAGCCTAACCGTAACGCTGCCTACAACCCTAACACTGACAGGAACCCTTAGTTCTAACCCCAACGCTATGCCTAACAAAAGCCCTAACCCTTCACCCTTCACCCTAACCCCTGAGCATTACCCTAACCTTTAACCGTAATCCTAATCCTAACCATTAAACCTAACCCTAGCTCTTAAAGCTCACCCTAAACCTTACCCTCAGACTAGACCTAACCCTGACACTAACCTAACACCTAACCCTAACCATAACCCCTAAAGCTAACCCTAACCTGAACCCTAAACCTAACCCTAACACTGAACCTTCACTATATTCCTAACCCCTAAGCCTAATCCTAACTGTTGACCCTCACCCTAACACTTAAACTGGACCATAACACTAAACATTAACCCTAACACTAAACTTTAACCCTAACCATAAGCCCAACACTTAACCCTAATCCTATCCCCTAACCCTAAGCCCTAACCCTAAACCTAACCCTAACCCCAACCCTAACCCTTAATCTTGACCCTTACCATTAACCCTCACACTAACCCTAATCCTAATCTTTAACCATAAAGGTAACACTGAAGCCTAACCCTGTGCCAAACGCTAAACCCAAACCTTAACCCTAACCCTGAAACTTAACCATAAACCTAACTGTAACTGTTACACCTAACACTAACCTCTAACCCTAACCCCTAACCCTAAGACCCCACCTTAATACTAACCCTAACCCTAAACATTATCATAATCCTACCCCTAAATCTAATTCTCGGACTTCTTGCTTTCTTAGAGTTTAGAAAGCCTAAAATCCTCCCATTCCATGAGTAAAAGGGGGCTCTGCAGCTCTCTCTTGCATGAAACCAGGAGCCCATACCTAGGGTATGATAGAGTGGGTTCCCGGGGACAATCCCATCCCCCTAACCCCAGCCCCCCGCCCAGTGCAGACAGGGCCTGTACGCTAAGTATAAACACTACCCCTAACAGATAACCCTCACCCTGAACATAGCACCTGACCCTGATCCTATTGCTCACCTTAAAACATAAACCTCCCCGTAACCCTAACTTATCCCCTTATCTTAACCTTAATGCATAACACCCTGAGAAGAAGCCCTATCCCATAATTCTAATCCTAACCCCTAGCCATAACCGTAACACCTCATCCCTAATTCTAAAATGCCAACCCTAACCTTCACCCTGCCAACAACCCTAACCCTAACCCTAACCCCTAACCCTAAGCCCTCACCCTATCACTAATCTTCATCCCTAAACCGTACCGTAATCCTAACCCTAAATATAATTCTCAGACTTGCTTTCTCAGAGTTTTGAAAGCCTACAATCCTACTAAGCCATGCATGAAAGCCCGCTCTGCCACAGTGTCCTGCATGAAACCCAGAGGCCCATACACTGCGTACGATAGAGTGGGCTCCCAGCGACCATCACAGACCCCTAACTTCGCCTCCTAGTGCATACAGGGCCCGTGCCCTAAGCATAAACCCTACCCCACACCCATAACCCTAACCCAGAACATAACACCTAACCCTGATCCTACTGCTCACCTTAACACGTAAACCTCACCCTAACCCTAACTTAACCCCTTATCTTAACGATAATGCATGACACCCTGAGAACAAGCCCTATACCGTAATTCTAACCCTAACTCCTAGCCGTAACCATAACACCTAATCCCTAATTCTGAAACGCCAACCCTAAACTTAACCCTACCAACAACACTAACACTAACCCTAAAACCCTTACCCTAACCCTACGCCTAAAAATAACCCTAACCATTGATCCTTAGTCATAACCCCTAAAGCTTAACCCTAACCCTTAACGCTAATCCCAATCCTAACCATTAAACATAACCCTACTTAACCCTAACCCTAACCTATACGCTAATGCCTAGAGATCTAACCCCAACACTGACCTACAGTTAACACTAACCCTAACCCCTAATCCTAACCTTAAACCTGAACCATAAACCTAACCCTTAACCCTAACCCTATTCCTAACCCCCTAAACCTAACCCTAACTGTTAAGCCTCACCCTAACCCTTAACCCGGACTCTAACCCTAAACCTTAACCCTAACCCTGAACCCTAACCCTAAGCCTAACCCTTAACCCTAACCCTATCCCTTAACCCTAACCCCTAACCCTAACGCTAACCCCAACCCTAAACCTAACCCTGGCCCCCAACCCAGACTTAACACCTAACCCCTAACACTAACTCTAAACCTAACCACTAATCCCTAGCACCTGACCCTGACTCGAAACCTAACCCCTAACTCGAAACCCCTAACCCCAAACCTAACCCTAATTCTCACACTACTTCCATTCCCAGAGTGAAGCAAGCCTACAATACAGCCATGCCATGTGTGAGATGAGGCTCTGCCTGAGTCCTGCATGTAGGTTTTGTCCCAAGGCCCAGGGAATGATGTTGTGCTTTTGTGGTGACTCCGACCACACCTCTCTCACCGTAGATTAACCAGGTCCTGTGCCCTTAAACTGACCGCTAAATCTAAGCCCTACCACCAACCCTAACCGCTGACGCTGAACCTAAGCCCCGAGCCTAAAGCCCAACACTAACTCTAAACACATACCCTAAACCTAATACCTAACCCTAATGCTAACCCCTAAACGTAACTCTAACCACGAACAGTAAACCTAACCCTAACCTCTAACACAAACCCTAACACATAACTCTAAACCTAAAACTAACCCTAACCCTTAACCCTAAACCTAAAACCTAACCCTAACCCTTAACCTTAATCTTAACCGTTAACTCTCATGCTAACCTTTAATCCTAACCCTAAACCTAATCTTCAACCCTAAACCGAACACAACCCGAACCCTGTACCAAACCCTGACCCCTGATCTTAACCCTATCCGCAAACCTCAACCCCAAAACGAACTATAACCGTTAAACCTAACAGTAACCTTAAACCGTAACCCTAATCTGTAACTCTATCCCCTCACCATAACACTACACTTCATCCTGAACCCTAACCATAATCCTAACCCTAAATCTAATTCTCAGACTTCTTGCTTTCTTAGAGTTTAGAAAGCCTGCAATCCTCCCGTGCCATGTGTGAAAGGAGGCTCTACCACTGTGTCCTGCATGAAATCCACGGGCCCATACCCAGAGTCCGATACAGTGGGTTCCCGGTGACAATCCCAGCCCCCTAACCTCCCCCCAGCCTAATGCCGACAGGGCCCGTGCGCTAAGCATAAATGATACCTTTAACAGATAACCCTAACCCTGAACATGGCACCTAACCCTGTTCCTATTTCTCCCCTTAACACGTAAACCTCACCGTGAGCCTAACTTTAACCTCTTAACGTAACGTTAATGCATAACCCATTCCCTGAGAACATCCCCTATCCCATAATTCTAACCCTATCTCCTAGTCATAACTGTAACACCTAATCCCTAACCCTAATTCTCCACCGCTAAGCCTAACCGTAACGCTGCCTACAACCCTAACACTGACAGGAACCTTAGTTCTAACCCCAACGCTATGCCTAACAAAAGCCCTAACCCTTCACCCTTCACCCTAACCCCTGAGCATTACCCTAACCTTTAACCGTAATCCTAATCCTAACCATTAAACCTAACCCTAGCTCTTAAAGCTAACCCTAAACCTTACCCTCACGACTAGACCTAACCCTGACACTAACCTAACACCTAACCCTAACCATAACCCCTAAAGCTAACCCTAACCTGAACCCTAAACCTAACCCTAACACTGAACCTTCACTATATCCCTAACCCCTAAGCCTAATCCTAACTGTTGACCCTCACCCTAACACTTAAACTGGACCATAACACTAAACATTAACCCTAACACTAAACTTTAACCCTAACCATAAGCCCAACACTTAACCCTAATCCTATCCCTTAACCCTAAGCCGAACCCTAAGCCCTAACCCTAAACCTAACCCTAACCCCAACCCTAACCCTTAATCTTGACCCTTACCATTAACCCTCACACTAACCCTAATCCTAATCTTTAACCATAAAGCTAACACTGAAGCCTAACCCTGTGCCAAACGCTAAACCCAAACCTTAACCCTAACCCTGAAACTTAACCATAAACCTAACTGTAACTGTTACACCTAACACTAACCTCTAACCCTAACCCCTAACCCTAAGACCCCACCTTAACACTAACCCTAACCCTAAACATTATCATAATCCTATCCCTAAATCTAATTCTCGGACTTCTTGCTTTCTTAGAGTTTAGAAAGCCTAAAATCCTCCCATGCCATGAGTAAAAGGGGGCTCTGCAGCTCTCTCTTGCATGAAACAAGGAGCCCATACCTAGGGTATGATAGAGTGGGTTCCCGGGGACAATCCCATCCCCCTAACCCCAGCCCCCCGCCCAGTGCAGACAGGGCCTGTACGCTAAGTATAAACACTACCCCTAACAGATAACCCTCACCCTGAACATAGCACCTGACCCTGATCCTATTGCTCACCTTAAAACATAAACCTCCCCGTAACCCTAACTTATCCCCTTATCTTAACCTTAATGCATAACACCCTGAGAAGAAGCCCTATCCCATAATTCTAATCCTAACCCCTAGCCATAACCGTAACACCTCATCCCTAATTCTAAAATGCCAACCCTAGCCTTCACCCTACCAACAACCCTAACCCTAACCCTAACCCCTAACCCTAAGCCCTCACCCTATCACTAATCTTCATCCCTAAACCGTACCGTAATCCTAACCCTAAATATAATTCTCAGACTTGCTTTCTCAGAGTTTTGAAAGCCTACAATCCTACTAAGCCATGCATGAAAGCCCGCTCTGCCACAGTGTCCTGCATGAAACCCAGAGGCCCATACACGGCGTACGATAGAGTGGGCTCCCAGCGACCATCACAGACCCCTAACTTCGCCTCCTAGTGCATACAGGGCCCGTGCCCTAAGCATAAACCCTACCCCACACCCATAACCCTAACCCAGAACATAACACCTAACCCTGATCCTACTGCTCACCTTAACACGTAAACCTCACCCTAACCCTCACTTAACCCCTTATCTTAACGATAATGCATGACACCCTGAGAACAAGCCCTATACCATAATTCTAACCCTAACTCCTAGCCATAACCATAACACCTAATCCCTAATTCTGAAACGCCAACCCTAACCTTAACCCTACCAACAACACTAACACTAACCCTAAAACCCTTACCCTAACCCTACGCCTAAAAATAACCCTAACCATTGATCCTTAGTCATAACCCCTAAAGCTTAACCCTAACCCTTAACGCTAATCCCAATCCTAACCATTAAACATAACCCTACTTAACCCTAACCCTAACCTATACGCTAATGCCTAGAGATCTAACCCCAACACTGACCTACAGTTAACACTAACCCTAACCCCTAATCCTAACCTTAAACCTGAACCATAAACCTAACCCTTAACCCTAACCCTATTCCTAACCCCCTAACCCTAACCCTAACTGTTAAGCCTCACCCTAACCCTTAACCCTGACTCTAACCCTAAACCTTAACCCTAACCCTGAACCCTAACCCTAAGCCTAACCCTTAACCCTAACCCTATCCCTTAACCCTAACCCCTAACCCTAACGCTAACCCCAACCCTAAACCTAACCCTGGCCCCCAACCCAGATTTAACACCTAACCCCTAACACTAACTCTAAACCTAACCACTAATCCCTAGCACCTGACCCTGACTCGAAACCTAACCCCTAACTCGAAACCCCTAACCCCAAACCTAACCCTAATTCTCACACTACTTCCATTCCCAGAGTGAAGCAAGCCTACAATACAGCCATGCCATGTGTGAGATGAGGCTCTGCCTGAGTCCTGCATGTAGGTTTTGTCCCAAGGCCCAGGGAATGATGTTGTGCTTTTGTGGTGACTCCGACCACACCCCTCTCACCGTAGATTAACCAGGTCCTGTGCCCTTAAACTCACTGCTAAATCTAAGCCCTACCACCAACCCTAACCTCTGACCCTGAACCTAAGCCCCGAGCCTAAAGCCCAACACTAACTCTAAACACTTACCCTAAACCTAATCCCTAACCCTAATGCTAACCCCTAAACGTAACTCTAACCACGAACAGTAAACCTAACCCTAACCTCTAACACAAACCCTAACACATAACTCTAACCCTAAAACTAACCCTAACCCTTAACCCTAAACCTAAACCCTAACCCTAACCCTTAACCTTAATCTTAACCGTTAACTCTCACGCTAACCTTTAATCTGAACCCTAATCCTAATCTTCAACCCTAAACCGAACACAACCCTAACCCTGTACCAAACCCTGACCCCTCATCTTAACCCTATCCGCAAACCTCAACCCCAAAACGAACTGTAACCGTTTAACCTAACAGTAACCTTAAACCGTAACCCTAATCTGTAACCCTATCCCCTCACCATAACACTACACTTCATCCTGAACCCTAACCATAATCCTAACCCTAAATCTAATTCTCAGACTTCTTGCTTTCTTAGAGTTTAGAAAGCCTGCAATCCTCCCGTGCCATGTGTGAAAGGAGGCTCTACCACTGTGTCCTGCATGAAATCCACGGGCCCATACCCAGAGTCCGATACAGTGGGTTCCCGGTGACAATCCCAGCCCCCTAACCTCCCCCCAGCCTAATGCCGACAGGGCCCGTGCGCTAAGCATAAATGATACCTTTAACAGATAACCCTAACCCTGAACATGGCACCTAACCCTGTTCCTATTTCTCCCCTTAACACGTAAACCTCACCGTGAGCCTAACTTTAACCTCTTAACGTAACGTTAATGCATAACCCATTCCCTGAGAACATCCCCTATCCCATAATTCTAACCCTATCTCCTAGTCATAACTGTAACACCTAATCCCTAACCCTAATTCTCCACCGCTAAGCCTAACCGTAACGCTGCCTACAACCCTAACACTGACAGGAACCCTTAGTTCTAACCCCAACGCTATGCCTAACAAAAGCCCTAACCCTTCACCCTTCACCCTAACCCCTGAGCATTACCCTAACCTTTAACCGTAATCCTAATCCTAACCATTAAACCTAACCCTAGCTCTTAAAGCTAACCCTAAACCTTACCCTCACGACTAGACCTAACCCTGACACTAACCTAACACCTAACCCTAACCATAACCCCTAAAGCTAACCCTAACCTGAACCCTAAACCTAACCCTAACACTGAACCTTCACTATATCCCTAACCCCTAAGCCTAATCCTAACTGTTGACCCTCACCCTAACACTTAAACTGGACCATAACACTAAACATTAACCCTAACACTAAACTTTAACCCTAACCATAAGCCCAACACTTAACCCTAATCTTATCCCTTAACCCTAAGCCGAACCCTAAGCCCTAACCCTAAACCTAACCCTAACCCCAACCCTAACCCTTAATCTTGACCCTTACCATTAACCCTCACACTAACCCTAATCCTAATCTTTAACCATAAAGCTAACACTGAAGCCTAACCCTGTGCCAAACGCTAAACCCAAACCTTAACCCTAACCCTGAAACTTAACCATAAACCTAACTGTAACTGTTACACCTAACACTAACCTCTAACCCTAACCCCTAACCCTAAGACCCCACCTTAACACTAACCCTAACCCTAAACATTATCATAATCCTACCCCTAAATCTAATTCTCGGACTTCTTGCTTTCTTAGAGTTTAGAAAGCCTAAAATCCTCCCATGCCATGAGTAAAAGGGGGCTCTGCAGCTCTCTCTTGCATGAAACCTGGAGCCCATACCTAGCGTATGATAGAGTGGGTTCCCGGGGACAATCCCATCCCCCTAACCCCAGCCCCCCGCCCAGTGCAGACAGGGCCTGTACGCTAAGTATAAACACTACCCCTAACAGATAACCCTCACCCTGAACATAGCACCTGACCCTGATCCTATTGCTCACCTTAAAACATAAACCTCCCCGTAACCCTAACTTATCCCCTTATCTTAACCTTAATGCATAACACCCTGAGAAGAAGCCCTATCCCATAATTCTAATCCTAACCCCTAGCCATAACCCTAACACCTCATCCCTAATTCTAAAATGCCTACCCTAACCTTCACCCTACCAACAACCCTAACCCTAACCCTAACCCCTAACCCTAAGCCCTCACCCTATCGCTAATCTTCATCCCTAAACCGTACCGTAATCCTAACCCTAAATCTAATTCTCAGACTTGCTTTCTCAGAGTTTTGAAAGCCTACAATCCTACTAAGCCATGCATGAAAGCCCGCTCTGCCACAGTGTCCTGCATGAAACCCAGAGGCCCATACACTGCGTACGATAGAGTGGGCTCCCAGCGACCATCACAGACCCCTAACTTCGCCTCCTAGTGCATACAGGGCCCGTGCCCTAAGCATAAACCCTACCCCACACCCATAACCCTAACCCAGAACATAACACCTAACCCTGATCCTACTGCTCACCTTAACACGTAAACCTCACCCTAACCCTAACTTAACCCCTTATCTTAACGATAATGCATGACACCCTGAGAACAAGCCCTATACCGTAATTCTAACCCTAACTCCTAGCCGTAACCATAACACCTAATCCCTAATTCTGAAACGCCAACCCTAACCTTAACCCTACCGACAACACTAACACTAACCCTAAAACCCTTACCCTAACCCTACGTCTAAAAATAACCCTAACCATTGATCCTTAGTCATAACCCCTAAAGCTTAACCCTAACCCTTAACGCTAATCCCAATCCTAACCATTAAACATAACCCTACTTAACCCTAACCCTAACCTATACGCTAATGCCTAGAGATCTAACCCCAACGCTGACCTACAGTTAACACTAACCCTAACCCCTAATCCTAACCTTAAACCTGAACCATAAACCTAACCCTTAACCCTAACCCTATTCCTAACCCCCTAACCCTAACCCTAACTGTTAAGCCTCACCCTAACCCTTAACCCTGACTCTAACCCTAAACCTTAACCCTAACCCTGAACCCTAACCCTAAGCCTAACCCTTAACCCTAACCCTATCCCTTAACCCTAACCCCTAACCCTAACGCTAACCCCAACCCTAAACCTAACCCTGGCCCCCAACCCAGACTTAACACCTAACCCCTAACACTAACTCTAAACCTAACCACTAATCCCTAGCACCTGACCCTGACTCGAAACCTAACCCCTAACTCGAAACCCCTAACCCCAAACCTAACCCTAATTCTCACACTACTTCCATTCCCAGAGTGAAGCAAGCCTACAATACAGCCATGCCATGTGTGAGATGAGGCTCTGCCTGAGTCCTGCATGTAGGTTTTGTCCCAAGGCCCAGGGAATGATGTTGTGCTTTTGTGGTGACTCCGACCACACCCCTCTCACCGTAGATTAACCAGGTCCTGAGCCCTTAAACTGACCGCTAAATCTAAGCCCTACCACCAAACCTAACCTCTGACCCTGAACCTAAGCCCCGAGCCTAAAGCCCAACACTAACTCTAAACACTTACCCTAAACCTAATCCCTAACCCTAATGCTAACCCTAAACGTAACTCTTACCAGGAACAGTAAACCTAACCCTAACCTCTAACACAAACCCTAACACATAACCCTAACCCTAACCCTACCCCTACCCCTACCCCTAACCCGAAACCCAACCCCTAACACTAACCCTAACCGCAACCCTAACCCCTACCCTAACCCTAACCCTAACCCTAACCAGAACCCCTAAAGCTAACCCTGATCCCTATCCCTAACCCTAGCAGTAAAATCTAACCCTAAACGTAAGCCCAACCCGTAACCCTAATCCTATCCTTTTACCCTAAAACTAACCCCTAAAACTAACCCCTATACCTCACCCTAACTCTAACCCCAATCCTAATTCTGACCATACCCCTTCATGAAACACTAACTCCTAACCGCTAACCCTAACACTAACCAAAAACCCTAATCACTAATCCCTAACCCTAACGCTTAACCTTTACCCTAACCGTTAACCCTCACCCTAAATCTTAACACTGACCCTAACCTTCACCTTTAACTCTAAGCCTAACCCTTAACCCTACAGTAAGGAAGACCCTTAATGCTAATGGGATCCCTTATCCCTAACCCTAACACTACAGCTAAAAATAACCCTAACCTTTGATCCTTAAACCTAACCCCTAACACTTACTTTAAACCCAAACCCTAACCCTAATCCTAAGCATTAAACCTTACCCTATCTCTTAACCCTAACGCTAGCCCTTACCCTAACACCTAGATCTAACCCTAAATCTAACCTACCGCCTAATCCTAACCTTAAGCCCTAATGCTAACTCTAACACTAAACCTACCCATAACCCTTAACACTAACCTTATCCATGAACATTAACCCTGACCCTAACCATTACCCGCACCCAAGCTTTTAACCCTGACCCTAACCCTAATCCTTAATGATAATACTAACACTAAACCCCCACCAAACAAAACACTTAACCCTAATCCTATCCCTGAACCCTAACCCTAACCCGAACACTAATGCTAACCCCTAAACGTAACCCTAACCGTCACCAGTGAACCTAACCCTAACCTCTAACACAAACCATAGCACATAACTCTAACCCTAAAACTAACCCTAACCCTAACCCTAACCCTAAACCCTAACTCTTAACCTTAACCCTAAGCGTTAACTCTCACGCTAACCTTTAATCCTAACCCTAATCCTAATCTTCAACCCTAAACCTAACACTTAACCCTAACCCTGTACCAAACCCTAACCCCTCATCTTAACCCTAACCGTAAACCTCAACCCTAAACCAAAGTGTAACCGTTAAAACTAAGAGTAACCTTTATCCCTAACCCTAATCCCTAACCCTAAGCCCTCACCCTAACACTAAACTTCATCCTTAACCCTAACCATAATCCTACCCCTAAATCTAATTCTCAGACTTCTTGCTTTCTTAGAGTTTAGAAAGCCTGCAATCCTCCCATGCCATGCGTGAAAGGAGGCTCTACCACTGTGTCCTGCATGAAATCCACGGGCCCATACCCAGAGTATGACAGAGTGGGTTCCCGGGTACAATCCCAGCCCCCTAAAATCCCCCCGCCCGCCTAATGCAGACAGGGCCCGTGCGCTAAGCATAAACAATACCTTTAACAGATAACCCTAACCCTGAACATAACACCCAACCTTGTTCCTATTTCTCCCATTAACACGTAAACCTCACCGTGCGCCTAACTTTAACCTCTTATCCTAACATTAATGCATAACCCATTTCCTGAGAACAACCCCTATCCCATAATTCTAACCCTATCTCCTAGTCATCACTGTGACACTTAATCCCTAACCCTAATTCTAAACCGCTAACCCTAACCGTAACCCTACCTACAACCCTAAAACTGACAGTAACCCTTACTTCTAAACCCAACGCTATGCCTAACAAAAACCCCAACCCTTGACCCTAACCCTTCACCTTAACCCCTAAGCCTTAACCTAACCCTTAACCCTAATCCTAATACTAACCATTAAACCTAACCCTAGCTCTTAAAGCTAACCCTAAACCTTACCCTCACGACTAGACCTAATGCTGACACTAATCTAACACCTAACCCTAACCAGAACCCCTAAAGCTAACCCTGAACCCTATCCCTAACCCTAGCAGTAAACTTTAACCCTAAAACTAAGCCCAACCCGTGAACCTAATCCTATCCTTTTACCCTAAAACTAACCCCTAAACCTAACCCCTATACCTCACCCTAACTCTAACCCCAATCCTAATTCTAACCATACCCCTTCATAAAACACTAACTCCTAACCGCTAACCCTAACACTAACCAAAAACCCTAATCACTAATCCCTAACCCTAACGCTTAACCTTTACACTAACCGTTCACAATCACCCTAAATCTTAACACTGACCCTAACCTTAACCTTTAACTCTAAGCCTAACCCTTAACCCTACAGTAAGGAAGACCCTTAATGCTAATGGGATCCCTTATCCCTAACCCTAACACTACAGCTAAAAATAACCCTAACCTTTGATCCTTAAACCTAACCCAACACTTACTTTAACCCCAAACCCTAACCCTAATCCTAAGCATTAAACCGAACCCTATCTCTTAACCCTAATGCTAGCCCTTACCCTAACGCCTAGATCTAACCCTAAATCTAACCTACCGCCTAATCCTAACCTTAAGCCCTAATGCTAACTCTAACCCTGAACCCTAAACCTACCCGTAACCCTTAACACTAACCCTATCCGTGAACCTTAACCTTACCCGCACCCAAGCATTTAACCCTCACCCTAACCCTAATCCTTAATGCTAACCCTAACACTGAACCCCCACCCTAAGCCCAACACTTAACCCTAATCCTATCCCTTAACCCTAACCCTAATGCTAACCCCTAAACCTAACCCTAACCGTGACCAGTAAACCTAACCCTAACATCTAACACAAACCATAGCACTAAACTAACTAAAACTAACCCTTTCCCTAACCCTAACCCTAAACCCTAACTCTTAACCTTAACCCTAAGCGTTAACTCTCACGCTAACCTTTAATCCTAACCCTAATCCTAATCTTCAGCCCTGAACCTAACACTTAACCCTAACCCTGGACCAAACCCTAACCCCTCATCTTAACCCTAACCGTAAACCTCAACCCTAAACCAAAGTGTAACCGTTAAACCTAAGAGTAACCTTTAACCCAACCCTAATCCCTAACCCTAAGCCCTCACCCTAACACTAAACTTCATCCTTAACCCTAACCATAATCCTACCCCTAAATCTAATTCTCAGACTTCTTGCTTTCTTAGAGTTTAGAAAGCCTGCAATCCTCCCATGCCATGGGTGAAAGGAGGCTCTACCACTGTGTCCGGCATGAAACCCACGGGCCGATACCCAGAGTATGATAGAGTGGGTTCCCGGATAAAATCCCAGCCCCCTAAACTCCCCCCGCCCGCCTAATGCAGACAGGGCCCGTGCGCTAACCATAAACAATACCTTTAACAGATAACCCTAACCCTGAACATAACACCCAACCCTGTTCCTATTTCTCCCCTTAACACGTAAACCTCACCGTGCGCCTAACTTTAACCTCTTATCCTAACGTTAATGCATAACCCATTTCCTGAGAACAACCCCTATCCCATAATTCTAACCCTATCTCCTAGTCATCACTGTGACACCTAATCCCTAACCCTAATTCTAAACCGCTAACCCTAATCGTAACCCGACCTACAACCCTAACACTGACAGTAACCCTTACTTCTAACCTCAACGCTATGCCTAACAAAAACCCTAACCCTTGACCCTAACCCTTCACCCTAACCCCTAAGCCTTACCCTAACCCTTAACCCTAATCCTAATCCTAACCATTAAACCTAACCCTAGCTCTTAAAGCTAACCCTAAACCTTACCCTCACGACTAGTCCTAACCCTGACACTAACCTAACACCTAACCCTAACCAGAACCCCTAAAGCTAACCCTGAACCCTCTCCCTAACCCTAGCAGTAAACCTTAACCCTAAACCTAAGCCGAACCCGTAACCCTAATCCTATCCTTTTACCCTAAAAGTAACCCCTAAACCTAACCCCTACACCTCACGCTAACTCTAAACCCAATCCTAATTCTAACCATACCCCTTCATAAAACACTAACTCCTAACCGCTAACCCTAACACTAACCAAAAACCCTAATCACTAATCCCTAACGCTAACGCTTTACCTTTACCCTAACTGTTAACCCTCACCCTAAATCTTAACACTGACCCTAACCTTAACCTTTAACTCTAAGCCTATCCCTTAATCCTACAGTAAGGAAGACCCTTAATGCTAATGGGATCCCTTATCCCTAACCCTAACACTACAGCTAAAAATAACCCTAACCTTTGATCCTGAAACCTAACCCCTAACACTTCCTTTAACCCCAAACCCTAACCCTAATAATAAGCATTAAACCTAATCCTATCTCTTAATCCTAACGCTAGCCCTTACCCTAACGCCTAGATCTAACCCTAAATCGAACCTACCGCCTAATCCTAACCTTAAGCCCTAATGCTAACTCTAACCCTGAACCCTTAACCTATCCATAACCCTTAACACTAACCCTTTCCGTGAACCTTTACCTGACCCTAACCATTACCCGCACCCAAGCATTTAACCCTGACCCTAACCCTAATCCTTAATGCTAACCCTAAGACTAAACCCTATCCCTAAGCCCAAAACTTAACCCTAATCCTATCCCTTAACCCTAACCCTAACCCTAATGCTAACCCCTAAACGTAACCCTATCCGTGCCCAGTAAACCTAACCCTAACCTCTAACACAAATCATAGCACATAACTCTAACCCTACAACTAACCCTAACCCTAACCCTAACCATAAACCCTAACTCTTAACCTTAACCCTAAGCGTTAACTTTCACGCTAACCTTTAATCCTAACCCTAATCCTAATCTTCAACCCTAAACCTAACACTTAACCCTAACCCTGTACCAAACCCTAACCCCTCATCTTAACCCTAACCGTAAACCTCAACCCTAAACCAAAGTGTAACCGTTAAACCTAAGAGTAACCTTTAAACCTAACCCTAATCCGTAACCCTAAGCCCTCACCCTAACACTAAACTTCATCCTTAACCCTAACCATAATCCAACCCTAAATCTCATTCTCAGACTTCTTGCTTTCTTAGAGTTTAGAAAGCCTGCAATCCTCCCATGCCATGCGTGAAAGGAGGCTCTACCACTGTGTCCTGCATGAAACCCACGGGCCCATACCCAGAGTATGATAGAGTGGGTTCCCGGGTACAATCCCAGCCCCCTAATCTCCCCCCGCCCGCCTAATGCAGACAGGGCCCGTGCGCTAAGCATAAACAATACCTTTAACAGATAACCCTAACCCTGAACATAACACCCAACCCTGTTCCTCTTTCTCCCCTTAACATGTAAACCTCACCGTGCGCCTAACTTTAACCTCTTATCCTAACGTTAATGCATAACCCATTTCCTGAGAACAACCCCATCCCATGATTCTAACCCTATCTCCTAGTCATCTCTGTGACACCTAATCCCTAACCCTAATTCTAAACCGCTAACCCTAACCGTAACCCTACCTACAAAACTGACACTGACAGTAACCCTTACTTCTAACCCCATCGGTATGCCTAACAAAAACCCTAACCCTTGACCCTAACCCTTCACCCTAACCCCTAAGCCTTACCCTAACCCTTAACCCTAATCCTAATCCTAACCATTAAACCTAACCCTAGCTCTTAAAGCTAACCCTAAACCTTACCCTCACGACTAGACCTAACCCTGACACTAACCTAACACGTAACCGTAACCAGAAGCCCTAAAGCTAACCCTGAACCC
>NW_027182856.1:897500-900000 GCF_041146395.1 Eulemur rufifrons | reverse complement strand
CCTTTGATCCTTAAACCTAACCCCTAACACTTACTTTAACCCCAAACCCTAACCCTAATCCTAAGCATTAAACCTAACCCTATCTCTTAACCCTAACGCTAGCCCTTACCCGAACGCCTAGATCTAACCCTAAATCGAACCTACCGCCTAATCCTAACCTTAAGCCCTAATGCTAACTCTAACCCTGAACCCTAAACCTACCCGTAACCCTTAACACTAACCCTATCCGTGAACCTTAACCCTGACCCTAACCATTACTCGAATCCAGGCATTTAACCCTGACCCTACCCCTAGTCCTTAATGATAACCCTAACACTAAACCCTAACCCTAAGGCCAACACTTAACCGTAAACCTATCCCTTAACCCTAACCCTAACCCTAACCCTAATGCTAACCCCTAAACGTAACCCTAACCGTCACCAGTAAACCTAACCCTAACCTCTAACACAAACGATAGCACATAACTTTAACCCTAAAACTAACCCTAACACTAAACCTAACCCTAAACCCTAACTCTTAACATTAACCCTAAGCGTTAACTCTCACGCTATCCTATAATCCTAACCCTAATCCTAATCTTCAACCCTAAACCTAACACTAAACCCTAACCCTGTACCAAACCCTAACCCCTCATCTTAACCCTAACCGTAAACCTCAACCCTAAACCAAAGTGTAACCGTTAAACCTAAGAGTAATCTTTAACCCTAACACTAATCCCTAACCCTAAGCCCTCACCCTAACACTAAACTTCATCCTTAACCCTAACCATAATCCAACCCTAAATCTCATTCTCAGACTTCTTGCTTTCTTAGAGTTTAGAAAGCCTGCACTCCTCCAATGCCATGCGTGAAAGGAGGCTCTACCACTGTGTCCTGCATGAAACCCACGGGCCCATACCCAGAGTATGATAGAGTGGGTTCCCGGGTACAATCCCAGCCCCCTAAACTCCCCCCGCCCCCTAATGCAGACAGGGCCCGTGCGCTAAGCATAAACAATACCTTTAACAGATAACCCTAACCCTGAATATAACACCCAACCCTTTTCCTATTTCTCCCCTTAACACGTAAACCTCACCGTGCGCCTAACTTTAACCTCTTATCCTAACGTTAATGCATAACCCATTTCCTGAGAAAAACCCCTATCCCATAATAATAACCCTATCTGCTAGTCATCACTGTGACACCTAATGCCTAACCCTAATTCTAAACCGCTAACCCTAACCGTAACCCTACCTACAACCCTAACACTGACAGTAACCCTTACTTCTAACCCCAACGCTATGCCTAACAAAAACCCTAACCCTTGACCCTAACCCTTCACCCTAACCCCTAAGCCTTACCCTAACCCTTAACCCTAATCCTAATCCTAACCATTAAACCTAACCCTAGCTCTTAAAGCTAACCCTAAACCTTACCCTCACGACTAGACCTATCCCTGACACTAACCTAACACCTAACCCTAACCAGAACCCCTAAAGCTAACCCTGAACCCTATCCCTAACCCTAGCAGTAAACTTTAACCCTAAACCTAAGCCCAACCCGTAACCCTAATCCTATCCTTTTACCCTAAAACTAACCCCTAAACCTAACCCCTATACCTCACCCTAACTCTAACCCCAATCCTAATTCTAACCATACCCCTTCATAAAACACTAACTCCTAACCGCTAACCCTAACACTAACCAGGAACCCTAATCACTAATCCCTAACCCTAACGCTTAACCTTTACCCTAACCGTTAACCCTCACCCTAAATCTTAACACTGACCCTAACCTTCACCTTTAACTCTAAGCCTAACCCTTAACCCTACAGTAAGGAAGACCCTTAATGCTAATGGGATCCCTTATCCCTAACCCTAACACTACAGCTAAAAATAACCCTAACTTTGGATCCTTAAACCTAACCCCTAACACTTACTTTAACCCCAAACCCTAACCCTAATCCTAAGCATTAAACCTAACCCTATCTCTTAACCCTAACCCTAGCCCTTACCCTAACGCCTAGATCTAACCCTAAATCTAACCTACCGCCTAATCCTAAACTTAAGTCCTAATGCTAACTCTAACCCTGAACCCTAAACCTACCCGTAACCCTTAACACTAACCCTATCCGTGAACTTTCACCCTGACCCTAACCATTACCCGCACCCAAGCATTTAACCCTGACCCTAACCCTAATCCTTAATGATAACCCTAACACTAAACCCTAACCCTAAGGCCAAAACTTAAACCTAATCCTATCCCTTAACCCTAACCCTAATGCTAACCCCTAAACGTAACCCTCACCGTGACCAGTAAATCTAACCCTAACCTCTAACACAAACCATAGCACATAACTCTAACCCTAAAACGAACCCTAACCCTAACCCTAACCCTGAACCCTAACTCTTAACCTTAACCCTAAGCGTTAACTCTCACGCTAAACTTTAATCCTAACCCTAATCCTAATCTTCAACCCTGAACCTAACACTTAACCCTAACCCTGTACCAAACCCTAACCCC
>NW_027182856.1:787500-800000 GCF_041146395.1 Eulemur rufifrons | reverse complement strand
CCTAACCAGAATCCTAACCCTAAATCTAATTCTCAGACTTCTTGCTTTCTTAGAGTTTAGAAAGCCTGCAATCCTCCCATGCCATGCGTGAAAGGAGGCTCTACCACTGTGTCCTGCATGAAACCCACGGGCCCATACCCAGAGTATGATAGAGTGGGTTCCCGGGTACAATCCCAGCCCCCTAAACTCCCCCCGCCCGCCTAATGCTGACAGGGCCCGTGCGCTAAGCATAAAGAATACCTTTAACAGATAACCCTAACCCTGAACATAACACCCAACCCTGTTCCTATTTCTCCCCTTAACACGTAAACCTCACCATGCGCCTAACTTTAACCTCTTATCCTAACGTTAATGCATAACCCATTTCCTGAGAACAACCCCTGTCCCATAATTCTAACCCTATCTCCTAGTCATCACTGTGACACCTAATCCCTAATCCTAATTCTGAACCGCTAACACTAACCGTAACCCTACCTACAACCCTGACACTGACAGTAACCCTTACTTCTAACCCCAACGCTATGCCTAACAAAAACCCTAAACCTTCACCCTAACCCCTAAGCCTTACCCTAACCCTTAACCCTAATCCTAATCCTAACCATTAAACCTAACCCTAGCTCTTAAAGCTAACCCTAAACCTTACCCCCACGACTAGACCTAACCCTGACACTAACCTAACACCTAACCCTAACCAGAACCCCTAAAGCTAACCCTGAACCCTATCCCTAACCCTAGCAGTAAACTTTAACCCTAAACCTAAGCCCAACCCGTAACCCTAATCCTATCCTTTTACCCTAAAACTAACCCCTAAACCTAACCCCTACACCTCACCCTAACTCTAACCCCAATCCTAATTCTAACCATACCCCTTCATAAAACACTAACTCCTACCCGCTAACCCTAACACTAACCAAAAACCCTAATCACTAATCCCTAACCCTAACGCTTAACATTTACCCTAACCGTTAACCCTCACCCTAAATCTTAACCCTGACCCTAACCTTAACCTTTATCTCTAAGCCTAACTCTTAACCCTACAGGAAGGAGGACCCTTAATGCTAATGGGATCCCTTATCCCTAACCCTAACACTACAGCTAAAAATAACCCTAACCTTGGATCCTTAAACCTAACCCCTAACACTTTCTTTAACCCCAAACCTTAACCCTAATCCTAAGCATTAAACCTAACCCTATCTCTTAACCCTAACGCTAGCCCTTACCCTAACGCCTAGATCTAACCCTAAATCGAACCTACCGCCTAATCCTAACCTTAAGCCCTAATGCTAACACTAACCCTGAACCCTAAACCTACCCGTAACCCTTAACACTAACCCTATCCGTGAACCTTAACCCTGACCCTAACCATTACGCGCACTCAAGCATTTAACCCTGACCCTAACCCTAATCCTTAATGCTAACCCTAACACTAAACCCTAACCCTAAGCCCAACACTTAACCCTAAACCTATCCCTAAACCCTAACCCTAACCCTAATGCTACCCCCTAAACGTAACCCTAAGCGTGACCAGTAAACCTAACCCTAACCTCTAACACAAACCATAGCACATAACTCTAACCCTAAAACTAACCCTAACCCTAACCCTAAACACTAACTCTTAACCTTAACCCTAAGCGTTAACTCTCACGCTAACCTTTAATCCTAACCCTAATCCTAATCTTCAACCCTATACCTAACACTTAACCCTAACCCTGTACCAAACCCTAACCACTCATCTTAACCCTACCCGTAAACCTCAACCCTAAACCAACGTGTGACCATTAAACCTAAGAGTAACCTTTAACCCTAACCCTAATCCCTAACCCTAAGCCCTCACCCTAACACTAAACTTCATCCTTAACCCTAACCATAATCCTAACCCTAAATCTAAATCTCAGACTTCTTGCTTTCTTAGAGTTTAGAAAGCCTACAATCCTCCCATGCAATGCGTGTAAGGAGGCTCTACCACTGTGTCCTCCATGAAACCCACGGGCCCATACCCAGAGTATGATAGAGTGGGTTCCCGGTGACAATCCCAGCCCCCTAACCTCCCCCCAGCCTAATTCCGACAGGGCCCGTGCGCTAAGCATAAATGATAACTTTAACAGATAACCCTAACCCTGAACATAACACCCAACCCTGTTCCTATTTCTCCCCTTAACACGTAAACCTCACCGTGCGCCTAACTTTAACCTCTTATCCTAACGTTAATGCATAAACCATTTCCTGAGAACAACCCCTATCCCATAATTCTAACCCTATCTCCTAGTCATCACTGTGACGCCTAATCCCTAACCCTAATTCTAAACCGCTAACCCTAACCGTAACCCTACCTACAACCCTAACACTGACAATAACCCCTACTTCTAACCTGAACGCTATCCCTAACAAGAACCCTAACCCTTCACCCTAACCCCTAAGCCTTACCCTAACCCTTAACCCTAATCCTAATCCTAACCATTAAACCTAACCCTAGCTCTTAAAGCTAACCCTAAACCTTACCCTCACGACTAGACCTAACCCTGACACTAACCTAACACCTAACCCTAACCAGAACCCCTAAAGCTAACCCTGAACCCTATCCCTAACCCTAGCAGTAAACTTTAACCCTAAACCTAAGCCCAACCCGTAACCCTAATCCTATCCTTTTACCCTAAAACTAACCCCTAAACCTAACCCCTATACCTCACCCTAACTCTAACCCCAATCCTGATTCTAACCATACCCCTTCATAAAACACTAACTCCTAACCGCTAACCCTAACACTAACCCAAAACCCTAATCAATAATCCCTAACCCTAACGCTTAACCTTTAGCCTAACCGTTAACCCTCACCCTAAATCTTAACCCTGACCCTAACCTTAACCTTTAACTCTAAGCCTAACCCTTAACCCTACAGGAAGGAGGACCCTTAATGCTAATGGGATCCCTTATCCCTAACCCTAACACTACAGCTAAAAATAACCCTAACCTTTGATCCTTAAACCTAACCCCTAACACTTACTTTAACCCCAAACCTTAACCCTAATCCTAAGCATTAAACCTAACCCTATCTCTTAACCCTAACGCTAGCCCTTACCCTAACGCCTAGATCTAACCCTAAATCTAACCTACCGCCTAATCCTAACCTTAAGCCCTAATGCTAACACTAACCCTGAACCCTAAACCTACCCGTAACCCTTAACACTAACCCTATCCGTGAACCTTAACCCTCACCCTAACCATTACGTGCACTCAAGCATTTAACCCTGACCCTAACCCTAATCCTTAATACTAACACTAACACTAAACCCTAACCCTAAGCCCAACACTTAAACCTAAACCTATCCCTTAACCCTAACCCTAACCCTAATGCTACCCCCTAAACGTAACCCTAAGCGTGACCAGTAAACCTAACCCTAACCTCTAACACAAACCATAGCACATAACTCTAACCCTAAAACTAACCCTAACCCTAACCCTAAACACTAAATCTTAACCTTAACCCTAAGCGTTAACTCTCACCCTAACCTTTAATCCTAACCCTAATCCTAATCTTCAACCCTAAACCTAACACTTAACCCTAACCCTGTACCAAACCCTAACCCCTCATCTTAACCCTAACCGTAAACCTCAACCCTAAACCAAAGTGTGACCATTAAACCTAAGAGTAACCTTTAACCCTAACCCTATTCCCTAACCCTAAGCCCTCACCCTAACACTAAACTTCATCCTTAACCCTAACCATAATCCTAACCCTAAAACTAATTCTCAGACTTCTTGCTTTCTTAGAGTTTAGAAAGCCTGAAATCCTCCCATGCCATGCGTGAAAGGAGGCTCTACCACTGTGTCCTGCATGAAACCCACGGGCCCATACACAGAGTATGATAGAGTGGGTTCCCGGGTACAATCCCAGTCCCCTAAACTCCGCCCGCCCACCTAATGCAGACAGGGCCCGTGCACTAAGCATAAACAATACCTTTAACAGATAACCCTAACCCTGAACATAACACCCAACCCTGTTCCTATTTCTCCCCTTAACACGTAAACCTCACCGTGCGCCTAACTTTAACCACTTATCCTAACGTTAATGCATAACCCATTTCCTGAGAACAACCCCTATCCCATAATTCTAACCCTATCTCCTAGTCATCACTGTGACACCTAATCCCTAACCCTAATTCTAAACCGCTAACCCTAACCGTAACCCTAACTACAACCCTAACACTGACAGTAACCGTTACTTCTAACCCCAACGCTATGCCTAACAAGAACCCTAACCCTTCACCCTAACCCCTAAGCCTTCCCCTAACCCTTAACCCTAATCCTAATCCTAACCATTAAACCTAACCCTAGCTCTTAAAGCTAACCCTAAACCTTACCCTGATGACTAGACCTAACCCTGACACTAACCTAACACCTAACCCTAAGCAGAACCCCTAAAGCTAACCCTGAACCCTATCCCTAACCCCAGCAGTAAACTTTAACCCTAAACCTAAGCCCAACCCGTAACCCTAATTCTATCCTTTTACAATAAAACTAACCCCTAACCTAACCCCTATACCTCACCCTAACTCTAACCCCCATCCTAATTCTAACCATACCCCTTCATAAAACACTAATTCCTAACCGCTAACCCTAACACTAACCAAAAACCCTAATCAATAATCCCTAACCCTAATGCTTAACCTTTACCCTAACCGTTAACCCTCACCCTAAATCTTAACCCTAACCCTAACCTTAACCTTTAACTCTAAGCCTAACACTTAACCCTACAGTAAGGAAGACCCTTAATGCTAATGGGATCCCTTATCCCTAACCCTAACACTACAGCTAAAAATAACCCTAACCTTCGATCCTTAAACCTAACCCCTAACACTTACTTTAACCCCAAACCCTAACCCTAATCCTAAGCATTAAACCTAACCCTATCTCTTAACCCTAACGCTAGCCCTTACCCTAACGCCTAGATCTAACACTAAATCTAACCTACCGCCTAATCTTAACCTTAAGCACTAATGCTAACACTAACCCTGAACCCTATACCTACCCGTAATCCTTAACACTAACCCTATCCGTGAACCTTAACCCTGACCCTAACCATTACCCGCACCCAAGCATTTAACCCTGACCCTAACCCTAATCCTTAATGCTAACCCTAACACTAAACCCTAACCCTAACCCAACACTTATCCCTTAATCTATCCCTTAAACCTAACCCTAACACTAATGCTACCCCCTAAACGTAACCCTAACCGTGACCAGTAAACCTAACCCTAACCTCTAACACAAACCATAGCACTTAACTCTAACCCTAATACTAACCCTAACCCTAACCCTAACCCTAAACCCTAACTCTTAACCTTAACGCTAAGCGTTAACTCTCACGCTAACCTTTAATCCTAACCCTAATCCTAATCTTCAGCCCTAAACCTAACACTTAACCCTAACCCTGTACCAAACCCTAACCCCTCATCTTAACCCTACCGTAAACCTCAACCCTAAACCAAAGTGTAACCGTTAAACCTAAGAGTAACCTTTAACCCTAACCCTATTCCCTAACCCTAAGCCCTCACCCTAACACTAAACTTCATCCTTAACCCTAACCAGAATCCTAACCCTAAACCTAATTTTCAGACTTTCTTGCTTCCTTAGAGTTTAGAAAGCCTGCAATCCTCCCATGCCATGCGTGAAAGGAGGCTCTACCACTGTGTCCTGCATGAAACCCACGGGCCCATACCCAGACTATGATAGAGTAGGTTCCTGGGTACAATCCCAGCCCCCTAAACTCCCCCCGCCCGCCTAATGCAGACAGGGCCCGTGCGCTAAGCATAAACAATACCTTTAACAGATAACCATAACCCTGAACATAACACCCAACCCTGTTCCTATTTCTCCCCTTAACACGTAAACCTCACCGTGCGCCTAACTTTAACCTCTTATCCTAACGTTAATGCATAAACCATTTCCTGAGAACAACCCCTATCCCATAATTCTAACCCTATCTCCTAGTCATCACTGTGACACCTAATCCCTAACCCTAATTCTAAACCGCTAACCCTAACCGTAACCCTACCTACAACCCTAACACTGACAGTAACCCTTACTTCTAACTCCAACGCTATGCCTAACAAAAACCCTAACCCTTGACCCTAAGCCTTCACCCTAACCCCTAAGCCTTACCCTAACCCTTAACCCTAATCCTAATCCTAACCATTAAAACTAACCCTAGCTCTTAAAGCTAACCCTAAACCTTACCCTCACGACTAGACCTAACCCTGACACTAACCTAACACCTAACCCTAACCAGAACCCCTAAAGCTAACCCTGAACCCTATCCCTAACCCTAGCAGTAAACTTTAACCCTAAACCTAAGCCCAACCCGTAACCCTAATCCTATCCTTTTACCCTAAAACTAACCCCTAAACCTAACCCCTATACCTCACCCTAACTCTAACCCCAATCCTAATTCTAACCATACCCCTTCATAAAACACTAACTCCTAACCGCTAACCCTAACACTAACCAAAAACCCTAATCACTAATCCCTAACCCTAACGCTTAACCTTTACCCTAACCGTTAACCCTCACCCTAAATCTTAACACTGACCCTAACCTTAACCTTTAACTCTAAGCCTAACCCTTAACCCTACAGTAAGGAAGACCCTTAATGCTAATGGGATCCCTTATCCCTAACCCTAACACTACAGCTAAAAATAACCCTAACCTTGGATCCTTAAACCTAACCCCTAACACTTACTTTAACCCCAAACCCTAACCCTAATCCTAAGCATTAAACCTAACCCTATCTCTTAACCCTAACGCTAGCCCTTACATTAACGCCTAGATCTAACCCTAAATCTAACCTACCGCCTAATCCTAACCTTAAGCCCTAATGCTTACTCTAACCCTGAACCCTAAACCTACCCGTAACCCTTAACACTAACCCTATCCGTGAACCTTAACCCTGACCCTAACCATTACACGCACCCAAGCATTTAACCCTGACCCTTCCCCTAATCCTTAATGATAACCCTAACACTAAACCCTAACTCTAAGCCCAACACTTATCCCTAATCCTATCCCTTAACCCTAACCCTAACCCTAATGCTACCCCCTAAACGTAACCCTAAGCGTGACCAGTAAACCTAACCCTAACCTCTAACACAAACCATAGCACATAACTCTAACCCTAAAACTAACCCTAACCCTAACCCTAACCCTAAACACTAACTCTTAACCTTAACCCTAAGCGTTAACTCTCACGCTAACCTTTAATCCTAACCCTAATCCTAATCTTCAACCCTAAACCTCACACTTAACCCTAACCCTGTACCAAACCCTAACCCTTCATCTTAACCCTAACCGTAAACCTCAACCCTAAACCAAAGTGTAACCGTTAAAGCTAAGAGTAACCTTTAACCCTAACCCTAATCCCTAACCCTAAGCCCTCACCCTAACACTAAACTTCATCCTTAACCCTAACCAGAATCCTAACCCTAAATCTCATTCTCAGACTTCTTGCTTTCTTAGAGTTTAGAAAGCCTGCAATCCTCCCATGCCATGCGTGAAAGGAGGCTCTACCACTGTGTCCTTCATGAAACACACGGGCCCATACCCAGAGTATGATAGAGTGGATTCCCGGGTACAATCCCAGCCCCCTAAACTCCCCCGCCCGCCTAAGGCAGACAGGGCCCGTGCGCTAAGCATAAATGATAACTTTAACAGATAACCCTAACCCTGAACATAACACCCAACCCTGTTCCTATTTCTCCCCTTAACACGTAAACTTCACCGTGCGCCTAACTTTAACCTCTTATCCTAACGTTAATGCATAACCCATTTCCTGAGAACAACCCCTATCCCATAATTCTAACCCTATCTCCTAGTCATCACTGTGACACCTAATCCCTAACCCTAATTCTAAACCGCTAACCTTAACCGTAACCCTACCTACAACCCTAACACTGACAGTAACCCTTACTTCTAACCCCAACGCTATGCCTAACAAAAACCCTAACCCTTGACCCTAACCCTTCACCCTAACCCCTAAGCCTTCCCCTAACCCTTAACCCTAATCCTAATCCTAACCATTAAACCTAACCCTAGCTCTTAAAGCTAACCCTAAACCTTACCCTCACGACTAGACCTAACCCTGACACTAACCTAACACCTAACCCTAACCAGAACCCCTAAAGCTAACCCTGAACCCTATCCCTAACCCTAGCAGTAAACTTTAACCCTAAACCTAAGCCCAACCCGTAACCCTAATCCTATCCTTTTACCCTAAAACTAACCCCTAAACCTAACCCCTATACCTCACCCTAACTCTAACCCCAATCCTAATTCTAACCATACCCCTTCATAAAACACTAACTCCTAACCACTAACCCTAACACTAACCAAAAACCCTAATCACTAATCCCTAACCCTAACGCTTAACCTTTACCCTAACCGTTAACCCTCACCCTAAATCTTAACACTGACCCTAACCTTAACCTTTAACTCTAAGCCTAACCCTTAACCCTACAGTAAGGAAGACCCTTAATGCTAATGGGATCCCTTATCCCTAACCCTAACACTACAGCTAAAAATAACCCTAACCTTGGATCCTTAAACCTAACCCCTAACACTTACTTTAACCCAAAACCCTAACCCTAATCCTAAGCATTAAACCTAAACCTATCTCTTAACCCTAACGCTAGCCCTTACCCTAACGCCTAGATCTAACCCTAAATCTAACCTACCGCCTAATCCTAAAATGAAGCCCTAATGCTAACACTAACCCTGAACCCTAAACCTACCCGTAACCCTTAACACTAACCCTATCCGTGAACCTTCACCCTGACCCTAACCATTACCCGCACCCAAGCATTTAACCCTGACCCTACCCCTAATCCTTAATGCTAACCATAACACTAAACCCTAACCCTAAGCCCAACACTTATCCCTAATCCTATCCCTTAACCCTAACCCTAACCCTAATGCTACCCCCTAAACGTAACCCTAACCGTGACCAGTAAACCTAACCCTAACCTCTAACACAAACCATAGCACATAACTCTAACCCTAAAAGTAACCCTAACCCTAACCCTAAACCCTAACTCTTAACATTAACCCTAAGCGTTAACTCTCACGCTAACCTTTAATCCTAACCCTAATCCTAATCTTCAACCCTAAACCTAACACTTAACCCTAACCCTGTACCAAACCCTAACCCCTCATCTTAACCCTAACCGTAAACCTCAACCCTAAACCAAAGTGTAACCGTTAAACCTAAGAATAACCTTTAACTCTAACCCTAATCCCTAACCCTAAGCCCTCACCCTAACACTAAACTTCATCCTTAACCCTAACCAGAATCCTAACCCTAAATCTAATTCTCAGACTTCTTGCTTTCTTAGAGTTTAGAAAGCCTGCAATCCTCCCATGCCATGCGTGAAAGGAGGCTCTACCACTGTGTCCTGCATGAAACCCACGGGCCCATACCCAGAGTATGATAGAGTGGGTTCCCGGGTACAATCCCAGCCCCCTAAACTCCCCCCGCCCGCCTAATGCAGACAGGGCCCGTGCGCTAAGCATAAACAATACCTTTAACAGATAACCCTAACCCTGAACATAACAACCCAACCCTGTTCCTATTTCTCCCCTTAACACGTAAACTTCACCGTGCGCCTAACTTTAACCTCTTATCCTAACGTTAATGCATAACCCATTTCCTGAGAACAACCCCTATCCCATAATTCTAACCCTATCTCCTAGTCATCACTGTGACACCTAATCCCTAACCCTAATTCTAAACCGCTAACCCTAACCGTAACCCTACCTACAACCCTAACACTGACAGTAACCCTTATTCTAACCCCAACGCTATGCCTAACAAAAACCCTAACCCTTGACCCTAACCCTTCACCCTAACCCCTAAGCCTTACCCTAACCCTTAACCCTAATCCTAATCCTAACCATTAAACCTAACCCTAGCTCTTAAAGCTAACCCTAAACCTTACCCTCACGACTAGACCTAACCCTGACACTAACCTAACACCTAACACTATCCAGAACCCCTAAAGCTAACCCTGAACCCTATCCCTAACCCTAGCAGTAAACTTTAACCCTAAACCTAAGCCCAACCCGTAACCCTAATCCTATCCTTTTACCCTAAACCTAACCCCTATACCTCACCCTAACTCTAACCCCAATCCTAATTCTAACCATACCCCTTCATAAAACACTAACTCCTAACCGCTAATCCTAACACTATCCAAAAACCCTAATCACTAATCCCTAACCCTAACGCTTAACCTTTACCCTAACCGTTTACCCTCACCCTAAATCTTAACACTGACCCTAACCTTAACCTTTAACTCTAAGCCTAACCCTTAACCCTACAGAAAGGAAGACCCTTAATGCTAATGGGATCCCTTATCCCTAACCCTAACACTACAGCTAAAAGTAACCCTAACCTTGGATCCTTAAACCTGACCCCTAACACTTACTTTAACCCCAAACCCTAACCCTAATCCTAAGCATTAAACCTAACCCTATCTCTTAACCCTAACGCTAGCCCTTACCCTAAGGCCTAGATCTAACCTTAAATCGAACCTACCGCCTAATCCTAACCTTAAGCCCTAATGCTAACACTAACCCTGAACCCTAAACCTACCCGTAACCCTTAACACTAACCCTATCCGTGAACCTTCACCCTGACCCTAACCATTACCCGCACCCAAGCATTTAACGCTGACCCTAACGCTAATCCTTAATGCTAACCTTAACACTAAACCCTAACCCTAAGGCCAACACTTAACCCTAATCCTATCCCTTAACCCTAACCCTAATGCTAACCCCTAAACGTAACCCTCACCGTGACCAGTAAACCTAAACCTAACCTCTAACACAAACCATAGCACATAACTCTAACCCTAAAACTAACCCTAACCCTAACCCTAAACACTAACTCTTAACCTTAACACTAAGCGTTAACTCTCACCCTAACCTTTAATCCTAACCCTAATCCTAATCTTCAACCCTAAACCTAACACTTAACCCTAACCCAGTACCAAACCCTAACCCCTCATCTTAACCCTAACCGTAAACCTCAACCCTAAACCAAAGTGTAACCGTTAAACCTAAGAGTAACCTTTAACCCTAACCCTAAGCCCTAACCCTAAGCCCTCATCCTAACACTAAACTTCATCCTTCACCCTAACCATAATCCTAACCCTAAATCTAATTCTCAGACTTCTTGCTTTCTTAGAATTTAGAAAGCCTGCAATCCTCCCATGCCATGCGTGAAAGGAGGCTCTACCACTGTGTCCTGCATGAAACCCACGGGCCCATACCCAGAGTATGATAGAGTGGGTTCCCGGGTACAATCCCAGCCCCCTAAACTCCCCCCGCCTGCCTAATGCAGACAGGGCCCGTGCGCTAAGCATATACAATACCTTTAACAGATAACCATAACCCTGAACATAACACCCAACCCTGTTCCTATTTCTCCCCTTAACACGTAAACCTCACCGTGCGCCTAACTTTAACCTCTTATCCTAACGTTAATGCATAACCCATTTCCTGACAACAACCCCTATCCCATAATTCTAACCCTATCTCCTAGTCATCACTGTGACACCTAATCCCTAACCCTAATTCTAAACCGCTAACCCTAACCGTAACCCTACCTACAACCCTAACACTGAGAGTAACCCTTACTTCTAACCCCAACGCTATGCCTAACAAAAACCCTAACCCTTGAACCTAACCCTTCACCCTCACCCCTAAGCCTTACCCTAACCCTTAACCCTAATCCTAATCCTAACCATTAAACCTAACCCTAGCTCTTAAAGCTAACCCTAAACCTTACCCTCACGACTAGACCTAACCCTGACACTAACCTAACACCTAACCCTAACCAGAACCCCTAAAGCTAACCCTGAACCCTATCCCTAACCCTAGCAGTGAACTTTAACCCTAAACCTAAGCCCAATCCGTAACCCTAATCCTATCCTTTTACCCTAAAACTAACCTCTAAACCTAACCCCTATACCTCACCCTAACTCTAACCCCAATCCTAATTCTAACCATACCCCTTCATAAAACACTAACTCCTAACCGCTCACCCTAACACTAACCAAAAACCCTAATCACTAATCCCTAACCCTAACGCTTAACCTTTACCCTAACCGTTAACCCTCACCCTAAATCTTAAAACTGACCCTAACCTTAACCTTTAACTCTAAGCCTAACCCTTAACCCTACAGTAAGGAAGACCCTTAATGCTAATGGGATCCCTTATCCCTAACCCTAACACTACAGCTAAAAAAACCCTAACCTTGGATCCTTAAACCTAACCCCTAACACTTATTTTAACCCCAAACCCTAACGCTAATCCTAAGCATTAAACCTAACCCTATCTCTTAACCCTAACGCTAGGCCTTACCCTAATGCCTAGATCTAAACCTAAATCGAACCTACCGACTAATCCTAACCTTAAGCCCTAATGCTAACTCTAACCCTGAACCCTAAAC
>NW_027182856.1:770000-780000 GCF_041146395.1 Eulemur rufifrons | reverse complement strand
TAACCCTGAACCCTAAACCTACCCGTAACCCTTAACACTAACCCTATCCGTGAACCTTAACCCTGACCCTAACCATTACCCGCACCCAGGAATTTAACCCTGACCCTACCCCTAGTCCTTAATG
Organism: Eulemur rufifrons; assembly: GCF_041146395.1. NCBI lineage: Eukaryota > Metazoa > Chordata > Mammalia > Primates > Lemuridae > Eulemur > Eulemur rufifrons. Next base: position 779,876 of record NW_027182856.1, on the reverse strand, counting down.
ATAACCCTAACACTAAACCCTAACCCTAAGGCCAACACTTAACCCTAATCCTATCCCTTAACCCTAACCCTAACCCTAACCCTAATGCTAACCCCTAAACGTAACCCTAACCGTGACCAGTAAACCTAACCCTAACCTCTAACACAAACCATAGCACATAACTCTAACCCTAAAACTAACCCTAACCCTAAACCTAACCCTAAACCCTAACTCTTAACATTAACCCTAAGCGTTAACTCTCACGCTATCCTATAATCCTAACCCTAATCCTAATCTTCAACCCTAAACCTTACACTTAACCCTAACCTTGTACCAAACCCTAACCCCTCATCTTATCCCTAACCGTAAACCTCAACCCTAAACCAAAGTGTAACCGTTAAACCTAAGAGTAACCTTTAACCCTAACCCTAAGCCCTAACCCTAAGCCCTCACCCTAACACTAAACTTCATCCTTATCCCTAACCATAATCCTAACCCTAAATCTAATTCTCAGACTTCTTGCTTTCTTAGAGTTTAGAAAGCCTGCAATCCTCCCATGCCATGCGTGAAAGGAGGCTCTACCACTGTGTCCTGTATGAAACCCACGGACCCATACCCAGAGTATGATAGAGTGGGTTCCCGGGTACAATCCCAGCCCCCAAAATTCCCCCGCGCCCGCCTAGTGCAGACAGGGCCCGTGCGCTAAGCATAAACAATACCTTTAACAGATAACCCTAACCCTGAACATAACACCCAACCCTGTTCCTATTTCTCCCCTTAACACGTAAACTTCACCGTGCGCCTAACTTTAACCTCTTATCCTAACGTTAATGCATAACCCATTTCCTGAGAACAACCCCTATCCCATAATTCTAACCCTATCTCCTAGTCATCACTGTGACACCTAATCCCTAACCCTAATTCCAAACCGCTAACCCTAACCGTAACCCTACCAACAACCCTAACACTGACAGTAACCCTTACTTCTAACCCCAACGCTATGCCTACCAAAAAACCCTAACCCTTGACCCTAACCCTTCACCCTAACCCCTAAGACTTACCCTAACCCTTAACCCTAATCCTAATCCTAACCATTAAACCTAACCCTAGCTCTTAAAGCTAACCCTAAACCTTACCCTCACGACTAGACCTAACCCTGACACTAACCTAACACTTAACCCTCACCAGAACCCCTAAAGCTAACCCTGAACCCTATCCCTAACCCTAGCAGTAAACTTTAACCCTAAACCTAAGCCCAACCCGTAACCCTAATCCTATCCTTTTACCCTAAAACTAACCCCTAAACCTAACCCCTATACCTCACCCTAACTCTAACCCCAATCCTAATTCTAACCATACCCCTTCATAAAACACTAACTCCTAACCGCTAACCCTAACACTAACAAAAACCCTAATCACTAATCCCTAACCCTAACGCTTAAGCTTTACCCTAACTGTTAACCCTCACCCTAAATCTTAACACTGACCATAATCTTAACCTTTAACTCTAAGCCTATCCCTTAATCTTACAGTAAGGAAGACCCTTAATGCTAATGGGATCCCTTATCCCTAACCCTAACACTACAGCTAAAAATAACCCTAACTTGTGATCCTGAAACCTAACCCCTAACACTTACTTTAACCCCGAACCCTAACCCTAATAATAAGCATTAAACCTAACCCTATCTCTTAACCCTAATGCTAGCCCTTACCTAACGCCTAGATCTAACCCTAAATCTAACCTACCGCCTAATCCTAACCTTAAGCCCTAATGCTAACTCTAACCCTGAACCCTAAACCTACCCATAACCCTTAACACTAACCCTATCCGTCAACCTTAACCCTGACCCTAACCATTACCCGCACCCAGGCATTTAACCCTGACCCTAACCCTAATCCTTAATGCTAACCCTAAGACTAAACCCTAACCCTAAGCCCAAAACTTAACCCTAATCCTATCCCTTAACCCTAACCCTAACCCTAATGCTAACCCCTAAACGTAACCCTATCCGTGCCCAGTAAACCTAACCCTAACCTCTAACACAAATCATAGCACATAACTCTAACCCTAAAACTAACCCTAACCCTAACCATAACCATAAACCCTAACTCTTAACATTAACACTAAGCGTTAACTCTCACGCTAACCTTTAATCCTAACCCTAATCCTAATCTTCAACCCTAAACCTAACACTTAACCCTAACCCTGTACCAAACCCTAACCGCTCATCTTAATACTAACCGTAAACCTCAACCCTAAACCAAAGTGTAACCGTTAAACCTAAGAGTAATCTTTAACCCTAACCCTAATCCCTAACCCTAAGCCCTCACCCTAACACTAAACTTCATCCTTAACCCTAACCATAATCCAACCCTAAATCTCATTCTCAGACTTCTTGCTTTCTTAGAGTTTAGAAAGCCTGCAATCCTCCCATGCCATGCGTGAAAGGAGGCTCTACCACTGTGTCCTGCATGAAACCCACGGGCCCATACCCAGAGTATGATAGAGTGGGTTCCCGGGTACAATCCCAGCCCCCTAAACTCCCCCCGCCCGCCTAATGCAGACAGGGCCCGTGCGCTAAGCATAAACCATACCTTTAACAGATAACCCTAACCCTGAACATAACACCCAACCCTGTTCCTATTTCTCCCCTTAACACGTAAACCTCACCGTGCGCCTAACTTTAACCTCTTATCCTAACGTTAATGCATAACCCATTTCCTGAGAACAACCCCTATCCCATAATTCTAACCCTATCTCCTAGTCATCACTGTGACACCTAATCCCTAACCCTAATTCTAAACCGCTAACCCTAACCGTAACCCTACCTACAACCCTAACACTGACAGTAACCCTTACTTTTAACCCCAACGCTATGCCTAACAAAAACCCTAACCCTGCACCCTAACCCCTAAGCCTTACCCTAACCCTTAAACCTAATCCTAATCCTAACCATTAAACCTAACCCTAGCTCTTAAAGATAACCCTGAACCTTGCCCTCACGACTAGACCTAACCCTGACACTAACCTAACACCTAACCCTAAGCAGAACCCCTAAAGCTAAGCCTGAACCCTATCCCTAACCCTAGCAGTAAACTTTAACCCTAAACCTAAGCCCAACCCGTAACCCTAATCCTATCCTTTTACCCTAAAACTAACCCCTAAACCTAACCCCTATACCTCACCCTAACTCTAACCCCAATCCTAATTCTAACCATACCCCTTCATAAAACACTAACTCCTAACCGCTAACCCTAACACTAACCAAAAACCCTAATCACTAATCCCTAACCCTAACGCTTAACCTTTACCCTAACCGTTAACCCTCACCCTAAATCTTAACACTGACCCTAACCTTAACCTTTAACTCTAAGCCTAACCCTTAACCCTACAGTAAGGAAGACCCTTAATGCTAATGGGATCCCTTATCCCTAACCCTAACACTACAGCTAAAAATAACCCTAACCTTTGATCCTTAAACCTAACCCCTAACACTTACTTTAACCCCAAACCCTAACCCTAATCCTAAGCATTAAACCTAACCCTATCTCTTAACCCTAACGCTAGCCCTTACCCGAACGCCTAGATCTAACCCTAAATCGAACCTACCGCCTAATCCTAACATTAAGCCCTAATGCTAACTCTAACACTGAACCCTAAACCTACCCGTAACCCTTAACACTAACCCTATCCGTGAACCTTAACCCTGACCCTAACCATTACACGCACCCAGGCATTTAACCCTGACCTACCCCTAATCCTTAATGATAACCCTAACACTAAACCCTAACCCTAAGGCCAACACTTAACCGTAATCCTATACCTTAACCCTAACCCTAACCCTAACCCTAATGCTAACCCCTAAACGTAACCCTAACCGTCACCAGTAAACCTAACCCTAACCTCTAACACAAACCATAGCACATAACTCTAACCCTAAAATTAACCCTAACCCTAAACCTAACCCTAAACCCTAACTCTTAACCTTAACCCTAAGCGTTAACTCTCACGCTATCCTATAATCCTAACCCTAATCCTAATCTTCAACCCTAAACCTTACACTTAACCCTAACCCTGTATCAAACCCTAACCCCTCATCTTAACCCTAACCGTAAACCTCAACCCTAAACCAAAGTGTAACCGTTAAACCTAAGAGTAACCTTTAACCCTAACCCTAATCCCTAACCCTAAGCCCTCACCCTAACACTAAACTTCATCCTTAACCCTAACCATAATCCTAACCCTAAATCTAATTCTCAGACTTCTTGCTTTCTTAGAGTTTAGAAAGCCTGCAATCCTCCCATGCCATGCGTGAAAGGAGGCTCTACCACTGTGTCCTGTATGAAACCCACGGACCCATACCCAGAGTATGATAGAGTGGGTTCCCGGGTACAATCCCAGCCCCCAAAACTCCCCCCCGCCCGCCTAATGCAGACAGGGCCCGTGCGCTAAGCATAAACAATACCTTTAACAGATAACCCTAACCCTGAACATAACACCCAACCCTGTTCCTATTTCTCCCCTTAACACGTAAACTTCACCGTGCGCCTAACTTTAACCTCTTATCCTAACGTTAATGCATAATCCATTTCCTGAGAACAACCCCTATCCCATAATTCTAACCCTATCTCCTAGTCATCACTGTGACACCTAATCCCTAACCCTAATTCCAAACCGCTATCCCTAACCGTAACCCTACCTACAACCCTAACACTGACAGTAACCCTTACTTCTAACCCCAACGCTATGCCTAACAAAAACCCTAACCCTTGACCCTAACCCTTCACCCTAACCCCTAAGACTTACCCTAACCCTTAACCCTAATCCTAATCGTAACCATTAAACCTAACCCTAGCTCTTAAAGCTAACCCTAAACCTTACCCTCACGACTAGACCTAACCCTGACACTAACCTAACACTTAACCCTCACCAGAACCCCTAAAGCTAACCCTGAACCCTATCCCTAACCCTAGCAGTAAACTTTAACCCTAAACCTAAGCCCAACCCGTAACCCTAATCCTATCCTTTTACCCTAAATCTAACCCCTAAACCTAACCCCTATACCTCACCCTAACTCTAACCCCAATCCTAATTCTAACCATACACCTTCATAAAACACTAACCGCTAACCTAACACTAACCAAAAACCCTAATCACTAATCCCTAATCCTAACACTTCACCTTTACCCTAACCGTTAACCCTCACCCTAAATTTTAACACTGACCCTAACCTTAACCTTTAACTCTAAGCCTAACCCTTAAGCCTACAGTAAGGAAGACCCTTAATGCTAATGGGATCCCTTATCCCTAACCCTAACACTACAGCTAAAAATAACCCTAACCTTGGATCCTTAAACCTAACCCCTAACACTTACTTTAACCCCAAACCCTAACCCTAATCCTAAGCATTAAACCTAACCCTATCTCTGAACCCTAACGCTTGCCCTTACCCTAACGCCTAGATCTAACCCTAAATCGAACCTACCGCCTAATCCTAACCTTAAGCCCTAATGCTAACTCTAACCCTGAATCCTAAACCTACCCGTAACCCTTAACACTAACCCTATCCGTGAACCTTAACCCTGACCCTAACCATTACCCGCACCCAAGCATTTAACCCTGACCCTACCCCTAATCCTTAATGATAACACTAACACTAAACCCTAACCCTAGGCCCAACACTTAACCCTAATCCTATCCCTTAACCCTAACCCTAACGCAAACCCCTAAACGTAACCCTAACCGTGACCAGTAAACCTAACCTTAACCTCTAACACAAACCATAGCACATAACTCTAACCCTAAAACTAAACCTAACCCCAAACCTAACCCTAAACCGTAACTCTTAATCTTAACCCTAAGCGTTAACTCTCACGCTAACCTTTAATCCTAACCCTAATCCTAATCTTCAACCCTAAACCTAACACTTAACCCTAACCCTGTACCAAACCCTAACCCCTCATCTTAACCCTAACCGTAAACCTCAACCCTAAAAAAAAGTGTAACCGTTAAACCTAAGAGTAACCTTTAACCCTAACCCTAAGCCCTAACCCTAAGCCCTCACCCTAACACTAAACTTCATCCTTAACCCTAACCAGAATCCTAACCCTAAATCTAATTCTCAGACTTCTTGCTTTCTTAGAGTTTAGAAAGCCTGCAATCCTCCCATGCCATGCGTGAAAGGAGGCTCTACCACTGTGTCCTGCATGAAACCCACGGGCCCATACCCAGAGTATGATAGAGTGGGTTCCCGGGTACAATCCCAGCCCCCTAAACTCCCCCCGCCCGCCTAATGCAGACAGGGCCCGTGCGCTAAGCATAAACAATACCTTTAACAGATAACCCTAACCCTGAACATAACACCCAACCCTGTTCCTATTTCTCCCCTTAACACGTAAACCTCACCGTGCGCCTAACTTTAACCTCTTATCCTAACGTTAATGCATAACCCATTTCCTGAGAACAACCCCTATCCCATAATTCTAACCCTATCTCCTAGTCATCACTGTGACACCTAATCCCTAACCCTAATTCTAAACCGCTAACCCTAACCGTAACCCTACCTACAACAATAACACTGACAGTAACCCTTACTTCTATCCCAACGCTATGCCTAACAAAAACCCTAACCCTGCACCCTAACCCCTAAGCCTTACCCTAACCCTTAACCCTAATCCTAATCCTAACCATTAAACCTAACCCTAGCTCTTAAAGATAACCCTGAACCTTGCCCTCATGACTAGACCTAACCCTGACACTAACCTAACACCTAACCCTAAGCAGAACCCCTAAAGCTAAGCCTGAACCCTATCCCTAACCCTAGCAGTAAACTTTAACCCTAAACCTAAGCCCAACCCGTAACCCTAATCCTATCCTTTTACCCTAAAACTAACCCCTAAACCTAACCCCTATACCTCACCCTAACTCTAACCCCAATCCTAATTCTAACCATACCCCTTCATAAAACACTAACTCCTAACCGCTAACCCTAACACTAACCAAAAACCCTAATCACTAATCCCTAACCCTAACGCTTAACCTTTACCCTAAGCGTTAACCCTCACCCTAAATCTTAACACTGACCCTAACCTTAACCTTTAACTCTAAGCCTAACCCTTAACCCTACAGTAAGGAAGACCCTTAATGCTAATGGGATCCCTTTTCCGTAACCCTAACACTACAGCTAAAAATAACAGTAACCTTTCATCCTTAAACCTAACCCCTAACACTTACTTTAACCCCAAACCCTAACCCTAATCCTAAGCATTAAACCTAACCCTATCTCTTAACCCTAACGCTAGCCCTTACCCGAACGCCTAGATCTAACCCTAAATCGAACCTACCGCCTAATCCTAACCTTAAGCCCTAATGCTAACTCTAACCCTGAACCATAAAACTACCCGTAACCCTTAACACTAACCCTATCCGTGAACCTTAACCCTAACCCTAACCATTACCCGCACCCAGGCATTTAACCCTGACCCTACCCCTAGTCCTTACTGATAACCCTAACACTAAACCCTAACCCTAAGGCCAACACTTAACCGTAATCATATCCCTTAACCCTAACCCTAACCCTAACCCAAATGATAACCCCTAAACGTAACCCTAACCGTGACCAGTAAACCTAACCCTAACCTCTAACACAAACCGTAGCACATAACTCTAACCCTAAAACTAACCCTAACCCTAAACCTAACCCTAAACCCTAACTCTTAACCTTAAACCTAAGCGTTAACTCTCACGCTATCCTATAATCCTAACCCTAATCCTAATCTTCAACCCTAAACCTTACACTTAACCCTAACCCTGTACCAAACCCTAACCCCTCATCTTTTCCCTAACCGTAAACCTGAACCCTAAAAATAAGTGTAACCGTTAAACCTAAGAGTAACCTTTAACCCTAACCCTAATCCCTAACCCTAAGCCCTCACCCTAACACTAAACTTCATCCTTAACCCTAACCAGAATCCTAACCCTAAATCTAATTCTCAGACTTCTTACTTTCTTAGAGTTTAGAAAGCCTGCCATCCTCCCATGCCATGCGTGAAAGGAGGCTCTACCACTGTGTCCTGCATGAAACCCACGGGCCCATACCCAGAGTATGATAGAGTGGGTTCCCGGGTACAATCCCAGCCCCCTAAACTCCCCCCGCCCGCCTAATGCAGACAGGGCCCGTGCGCTAAGCATAAACAATACCTTTAACAGATAACCCTAACCCTGAACATAACACCCAACCCTGTTCCTATTTCTCCCCTTAACACGTAAACTTCACCGTGCGCCTAACTTTAACCTCTTATCCTAACGTTAATGCATAACCCATTTCCTGAGAACAACCCCTATCCCATAATTCTAACCCTATCTCCTAGTCATCACTGTGAAACATAATCCCTAACCCTAATTCCAAACCGTTAACCCTAACCGTAACCCTACCTACAACCCTAACACTGACAGTAACCCTTACTTCTAACCCCAACGCTATGCCTAACAAAAACCCTAACCCTTGACCCTAACCCTTCACCCTAACCCCTAAGACTTAACCTAACCCTTAACCCTAATCCTAATCCTAACCATTAAACCTAACCCTAGCTCTTAAAGCTAACCCTAAACCTTCCCCTCAAGACTAGACCTAACCCTGACACTAACCTAACACTTAACCCTCACCAGAACCCCTAAAGCTAACCCTGAACCCTATCCCTAACCCCAGCAGTAAACTTTAACCCTAAACCTAAGCCCAACCCGTAACCCTAATCCTATCCTTTTACCCTAAAACTAACCCCTAAACCTAACCCCTATACCTCACCCTAACTCTAACCCCAATCCTAATTCTAACCATACCCCTTCATAAAACACTAACCGCTAACCTAACACTAACCAAAAACCCTAATCACTAATCCCGAAGCCTAACACTTAACCTTTACCCTAACCGTTAACCCTCACCCTAAATCTTAACACTGACCCTAACCTTAACCTTTAACTCTAAGCCTAACCCTTAACCCTACAGTAAGGAAGACCCTTAATGCTAATGGGATCCCTTATCCCTAACCCTAACACTACAGCTAAAAATAACCCTAACCTTGGATCCTTAAACCTAACCCCTAACACTTACTTCAACCCCAAACCCTAACCCTAATCCTAAGCATTAAACCTAACCCTATCTCTTAACCCTAACCCTAGCCCTTACCCTAACGCCTAGATCTAACCCTAAATCGAACCTACCGCCTAATCCTAAACTTAAGTCCTAATGCTAACTCTAACCCTGAACCCTAAACCTACCCGCAACCCTTAACACTAACCCTATCCGTTAACCTTAACCCTGACCCTAACCATTACCCGTACCCAAGCATTTAACCCTGACCCTAACCCTAATCCTTATTGCTAACCCTAACACAAAACCCTAACCCTAAGCCCAACACTTAACCCTAATCCTATCCCTTAACCCTAACCCTAACCCTAATGCTAACCCCTAAACCTAACCCTAACCGTCACCAGTAAACCTAACCCTAACCGCTAACACAAACCATAGCACATAACTCTAACCCTAAAACTAACACTAACCCTAAACCTAACCCTAAACCCTAACTCTTAACCTTAACCCTAAGCGTTAACTCTCACGCTAACCTTTAATCCTAACCCTAATCCTAATCTTGAACACTAAACCTAATACTTAACTCTAACGCTGTAGCAAACCCTAACCCCTCATCTTAACCCTAACCGTAAACCTCAACCCTAAACCACAGTGAAACCGTTAAACCTAAGGGTAACCTTTAACCCTAACCCTAATCCCTAACCCTAAGCCCTCACCCTAACACTAAACTTCATCCTTAACCCTAACCAGAATCCTAACCCTAAATCTAATTCTCAGACTTCTTGCTTTCTTAGAGTTTAGAAAGCCT
>NW_027182856.1:760000-765000 GCF_041146395.1 Eulemur rufifrons | reverse complement strand
ACCCTAACCTTAACCTTTAACTCTAAGCCTAAACCTTAACCCTACAGTAAGGAAGACCCTTAATGCTAATGGGATCCCTTATCCCTAACCTTAACACTACAGCTAAAAATAACCCTAACCTTTGATCCTGAAACCTAACCCCTAACATTTACTTTAACCCCAAACCCTAACCCTAATCCTAAGCATTAAACCTAACCCTATCTCTTAACCCTAACGCTAGCCCTTACCCTAACGCCTAGATCTAACCCTAAATCTAACCTACCGCCTAATCCTAACCTTCAGCCCTAATGCTAACTCTAACCCTGAACCCTAAACCTACCCGTAACCCTTAACACTAACCCTATCCGTCAACCTTAACCCTGACCCTAACCATTACCCGCAACCAAGCATTTAACCCTGACCGTACCCCAATCCTTAATGATAACCCTAACACTAAACCCTAACCCTAAGCCCAACACTTATCCCTAATCATATCCCTTAACCCTAACCATAAGCCTATCCCTAATGCTACCCCCTAAACCTAACCCTAGCCGTGACCAGTAAACCTAACCCTAACCTCTAACACAAACCATAGCACATAACTCTAACTCTAAAACTAACCCTAACCCTAACCCTAAACCCTAACTCTTAACCTTAACCGTAAGCGTTAACTCTCACGCTAACCTTTAATCCTAACCCTAATCCTAATCTTCAACCCTAAACCTAACACATAACCCTAACCCTGTACCAAACCCTAACCCCTCATCTTAACCCTAACCGTAAACCTCAACCCTAAACCAAAGTGTAACCGTTAAACCGAAGGGTAACCTTTAACCCTAACCCTAATCCCTAACCCTAAGCCCTCACCCTAACACTAAACTTCATCCTTAACCCTAACCATAATCCTAACCCTAAATCTAATTCTCAGACTTCTTGCTTTCTTAGAGTTTAGAAAGCCTGCAATCCTCCCATGCCATGCGTGAAAGGAGGCTCTACCACTGTGTCCTGCATGAAACCCACGGGCCCATACCCAGGGTATTATAGAGTGGTTTCCCGGGTACAATCCCAGCCCGCTAAACTCCCCCCGCCCGCCTAATGCAGACAGGGCCCGTGTGCTAAGCATAAACAATACCTTTAACAGATAACCCTAACCCTGAACATAACACCCAACCCTGTTCCTATTTCTCCCCTTAACACGTAAACCTCACCGTGCGCCTAACTTTAACCTCTTATCCTAACGTTAATGCATAACCCATTTCCTGAGAACAACCCCTATCCCATAATTCTAACCCTATCTCCTAGTAATCACTGTGACACCTAATCCCTAACCCCAATTCTAAACCGCTAACCCTAACCGTAACCCTACCTACAACCCTAACACTGACAGTAACCCTTACTTCTAACCCCAACCCTATGCCTAACAAAAACCCTAACCCTTGACACTATCCCTTCACCCTAACCCCTAAGCCTTACCCTAACCCTTAACCCTAATCCTAATCCTAACCATTAAACCTAACCCTAGCTCTTAAAGCTAACCCTAAACCTTAACCTCATGACTAGACCTAACCCTGACACTATCCTAACACCTAACCCTAACCAGAACCCCTAAAGCTAACCCTGAACCCTATCCCTAACCCTAGCAGTAAAGTTTAACCCTAAACCTAAGCCCAACCCGTAACCCTAATCCTATCCTTTTACCCTAAAACTAACCCCTAAACCTAACCCCTATACCTCACCCTAACTCTAACCCCAATCCTAATTCTAACCATACCCCTTCATAAAACACTAACTCCTAATCGCTAACCCTAACACTAACCAAAATCCCTAATCACTAATCCCTAACCCTAACACTTAACCTTTACCCTAACCGTTAACCCTCACCCTAAATCTTAACACTGACCCTAACCTTAACCTTTAACTCTAAGCCTAAACCTTAACCCTACAGTAAGGAAGACCCTTAATGCTAATGGGATCCCTTATCCCTAACCTTAACACTACAGCTAAAAATAACCCTAACCTTTGATCCTGAAACCTAACCCCTAACATTTACTTTAACCCCAAACCCTAACCCTAATCCTAAGCATTAAACCTAACCCTATCTCTTAACCCTAACGCTAGCCCTTACCCTAACGCCTAGATCTAACCCTAAATCTAACCTACCGCCTAATCCTAACCTTCAGCCCTAATGCTAACTCTAACCCTGAACCCTAAACCTACCCGTAACCCTTAACACTAACCCTATCCGTCAACCTTAACCCTGACCCTAACCATTACCCGCAACCAAGCATTTAACCCTGACCGTACCCCAATCCTTAATGATAACCCTAACACTAAACCCTAACCCTAAGCCCAACACTTATCCCTAATCATATCCCTTAACCCTAACCATAAGCCTAACCCTAATGCTACCCCCTAAACCTAACCCTAGCCGTGACCAGTAAACCTAACCCTAACCTCTAACACAAACCATAGCACATAACTCTAACTCTAAAACTAACCCTAACCCTAACCCTAAACCCTAACTCTTAACCTTAACCGTAAGCGTTAACTCTCACGCTAACCTTTAATCCTAACCCTAATCCTAATCTTCAACCCTAAACCTAACACATAACCCTAACCCTGTACCAAACCCTAACCCCTCATCTTAACCCTAACCGTAAACCTCAACCCTAAACCAAAGTGTAACCGTTAAACCTAAGGGTAACCTTTAACCCTAACCCTAATCCCTAACCCTAAGCCCTCACCCTAACACTAAAATTCATCCTTAACCCTAACTATAATCCTAACCCTAAATCTAATTCTCAGACTTCTTGCTTTCTTAGAGTTTAGAAAGCCTGCAATCCTCCCATGCCATGCGTGAAAGGAGGCTCTACCACTGTGTCCTGCATGAAACCCACGGGCCCATACCCAGAGTATGATAGAGTGGGTTCCCGGGTACAATCCCAGCCCCCTAAACTCCCCCCGCCTGCCCAATGCAGACAGGCCCCGTGCGCTAAGCATAAACAATACCTTTAACAGATAACCCTAACCCTGAACATAACACCCAACCCTGTTCCTATTTCTCCCCTTAACACGTAAACCTCACCGTGCGCCTAACTTTAACCTCTTATCCTAACGTTAATGCATAACCCATTTCCTGAGAACAACCCCTATCCCATAATTCTAACCCTATCTCCTAGTCATCACTGTGACACCTAATCCCTAACCCTAATTCTAAACCGCTAACTCTAACCGTAACCCTACCTACAACCCTGACACTGACAGTAACCCTTACTTCTAACCCCAACGCTATGCCTAACAAAAACCCTAACCCTTGACCCTAACCCCAAGCCTTACCCTAACCCTTAACCCTAATCTTAATCCTAACCATTAAACCTAACCCTAGCTCTTAAAGATAACCCTGAACCTTGCCCTCACGACTAGACCTAACCCTGACACTAACCTAACACCTAACCCTAAGCAGAACCCCTAAAGCTAAGGCTGAACCCTATCCCTAACCCTAGCAGTAAACTTTAACCCTAAACCTAAGCCCAACCCGTTACCCTAATCCTATCCTTTTACCCTAAAACTAACCCCTAAACCTAACCCCTATACCTCACCCTAACTCTAACCCCAATCCTAATTCTAACCATACCCCTTCATAAAACACTAACTCCTAATCGCTAACCCTAACACTAACCAAAATCCCTAATCACTAATCCCTAACCCTAACGCTTAACCTTTACCCTAACCGTTAACCCTCACCCTAAATCTTAACACTGAGCCTAACCTTAACCTTTAACTCTAAGCCTAACCCTTAACCCTACAGTAAGGAAGACCCTTAATGCTAATGGGATCCCTTATCCCTAACCCTAACACTACAGCTAAAAATAACCCTAACCTTTGATCCTTAAACCTAACCCCTAACACTTACTTTAACCCCAAACCCTAACCCTAATCCTAAGCATTAAACCTAACCCTATCTCTTAACCCTAACGCTAGCCCTTACCCGAACGCCTAAATCTAACCCTAAGTCTAACCTACCGCCTAATCCTAACCTTAAGCCCTAATGCTAACTCTAACCCTGAACCCTAAACCTACCCGTAACCCTTAACACTAACCCTATCCGTGAACCTTATCCCTGACCCTAACTATTACCCGCACCCAAGCTTTTAACCCTGACCCTAACCCTAATCCTTAATGCGAACCCTAACACTAAACCCTAACCCTAAGCCCAACACTTATCCCTAATCCTATCCCTTAACCCTAACCCTAACCCTAATGCTACCCCCTAAACGTAACCCTAACCGTGACCAGTAATCCTAACCCTAACCTCTAACACAAAGCGTAGCTCATAACTCTAACCCTAAATCTAACCCTAACCCTAACCCTAACCCTAAACCCTAACTCTTAACCTTAACACTAAGAGTTAACTCTCACGCTAACCTTTAATCCTAACCCTAATCCTAATCTTCAACCCTAAACCTAACACTTAACACTAACCCTGTACCAAACCCTAACCCCTCATCTTAACCCTAACGGTAAACCTCAACCCTATACCAAAGTGTAACCATTAAACCTAAGAGTAACCTTTAACCCTAACCCTAATCCCTAACCCTAAGCCCTCACCCTAACACTAAACTTCATCCTTAACCCTAACCATAATCCTAACCCTAAATCTAATTCTCAGACTTCTTGCTTTCTTAGAGTTTAGAAAGCCTGCAATCCTCCCATGCCATGCGTGAAAGGAGGCTCTACCTCTGCGTCCTGCATGAAACACACGGGCTCATACCCAGAGTATGATAGAGTGGGTTCCCGGGTACAATCCCAGTCCCCTAAACTCCCCCCGCCTGCCCAATGCAGACAGGGTCCATGCGCTAACCATAAACAATACCTTTAACAGATAACCCTAACCCTGAACATAACACCCAACCCTGTTCCTATTTCTCCCCTTAACACGTAAACCTCACCGTGCGCCTAACTTTAACCTCTTATCCTAACGTTAATGCATAACCCATTTCCTGAGAACAACCCCTATCCCA
>NW_027182856.1:702500-740000 GCF_041146395.1 Eulemur rufifrons | reverse complement strand
CCTGACACAAACCTAACACCTAACCCTAACCAGAACCCCTAAAGCTAACCCTGAACCCTATCCCTAACCCTAGCAGTAAACTTTAACCCTAAACCTAAGCCCAACCCGTAACCCTAATCCTATCCTTTTACCCTAAAACTAACCCCTAAACCTAACCCCTATACCTCACCCTAACTCTAACCCCAATCCTAATTCTAACCATACCCCTTCATAAAACACTAACTCCTAACCGCTAACCCTAACACTAACCAAAAACCCTAATCACTAATCCCTAACCCTAACGATTAACCTTTACCGTAACCGTTAACCCTCACCCTAAATCTTAACACTGACCCTAACCTTAAACTTTAACTCTAAGCCTAACCCTTAACCCTACAGTAAGGAAGACCCTTAATGCTAATGGGATCCGTTATCCCTAACCCTAACACTACAGCTAAAAATAACCCTAACCTTTGATCCTGAAACCTAACCCCTAACACTTACTTTCACCCCAAACCCTAACCCTAATCCTAAGCATTAAACCTAACCCTATCTCTTAACCCTAACGCTAGCCCTTACCCTAAGGCCTAGATCTAACCCTAAGTCTAACCTACCGCCTAATCCTAACCTTAAGCCCTAATGCTAACTCTAACCCTGAACCCTAAACCTACCCGTAACCCTTAACACTAACCCTATCCGTCAACCTTAACCCTGACCCTAACCATTACCCGCACCCAAGCATTTAACCTTGACCCTAACCCTAATCCTTACTGCTAACCCTAACACTAAACCCTAACCCTAAGCCCAACACTTATCCCTAATCCTATCCCTTAACCCTAACCCTAATTCTAATGCTACCACCTAAACGTAACCCTAACCGTGACCAGTAAACCTAACCCTAACCTCTAACACAAACCATAGCACATAACTCTAACCCTAAAACTAACCCTAACTCTAACTCTAAACCCTAACTCTTAACCTTAACCCTAAGCGTTAACTCTCACGCTAACCTTTAATCCTAACCCTAATCCTAATCTTCAACCCTAAACCTAACACTTAACCCTAACCCTGTACCAAACACTAACCCCTCATCTTAACCCTAACCGTAAACCTCAACCCTAAACCAAAGTGTAACCGTTAAACCTAAGAGTAACCTTTAACCCTAACCCTAAACCCTAACCCTAAGCCCTCACCCTAACACTAAACTTCTTCCTTAAACCTAACCAGAATCCTAACCCTAAATCTAATTCTCAGACTTCTTGCTTTCTTAGAGTTTAGAAAGCCTGCAATCCTCCCATGCCATGCGTGAAAGGAGGCTCTACCACTGTGTCCTGCATGAAACCCACGGGCCCATACCCAGAGTATGATAGAGTGGGTTCCCGGGTACAATCCCAGCCCCCTAAACTCCCCCCGCCCGCCTAATGCAGACAGGGCCCGTGCGCTAAGCATAAACAATACCTTTAACAGATAACCCTAACCCTGAACGTAACACCCAACCCTGTTCCTATTTCTCCCCTTAACACGTAAACCTCACCGTGCGCCTAACTTTAACCTCTTATCCTAACGTTAATGCATAACCCATTTCCTGAGAACAACCCCTATCCCATAATTCTAACCCTATCTCCTAGTCATCACTGTGACACCTAATCCCTAACCCTAATTCTAAACCGCTAACCCTAACCGTAACCCTACCTACAACCCTAACACTGACAGTAACCCTTACTTCTAACCCCAACGCTATGCCTAATAAAAACCCTAACCCTTCACCCTAACCCCTAAGCCTTACCCTAACCCTTAACCCTAATCCTAATCCTAACCATTAAACCTAACCCTAACTCTTAAAGCTAACCCTAAACCTTACCCTCACGACTAGACCTAACCCTGACACTAACCTAACACCTAACCCTAACCAGAACCCCTAAAGCTAACCCTGAACCCTATCCCTAACCCTAGCAGTAAACTTTAACCCTAAACCTAAGCCCAACCCGTAACCCTAATCCTATCCTTTTACCCTAAAACTAACCCCTAAACCTAACCCCTATACCTCACCCTAACTCTAACCCCAATCCTAATTCTAACCATACCCCTTCATAAAACACTAACTCCTAACCGCTAACCCTAACACTAACCAAAAACCCTAATCACTAATCCCTAACCCTAACGCTTAACCTTTACCCTAACCGTTAACCCTCACCCTAAATCTTAACACTGACCCTAACCTTAACCTTTAACTCTAAGCCTAACCCTTAACCCTACAGTAAGGAAGACCCTTAATGCTAATGGGATCCCTTATCCCTAACCCTAACACTACAGCTAAAAATAAGCCTAAGCTTTGATCCTTAAACCTAACCCCTAACACTTACTTTAACCCCAAACCCTAACCCTAATCCTAAGCATTAAACCTAACCCTATCCCTTAACCCTAACGCTAGCCCTTACCCTAACGCCTAGATCTAACCCTAAATCGAACCTACTGCCTAATCCTAACCTTAAGCCCTAATGCTAACACTAACCCTGAACCCTAAACCTACCTGTAACCATTAACACTAACCCTATCCGTGAACCTTAACCCTGACCCTAACCGTTACCCGCACCCAAGCATTTAACCCTGACCCTTCCCCTAATCCTTAATGATAACCCTAACACTAAACCCTAACCCTAAGCCCAGCACTTATCCCTAATCCTATCCGTTAACCCTAACCCTAATCCTAATGCTACCCCCTAAAGGTAACCCTAACCGTGACCAGTAAACCTAACCCTAACCTCTAACACAAACCATAGCACATAACTCTAACCCTAAAACTAACCCTAACCCTAACCCTAATCCCTAACTCTTAACCTTAACCCTAAGCGTTAACTCTCACGCTAACCTTTAATCCTAACTCTAATCCTAATCTTCAACCCTAAACCTAACACTTAACCCTAACCCTGTACCAAACCCTAACCCCTCATCTTAAACCTAGCCGTAAACCTCAACCCTAAACCAAAGTGTAACCGTTAAACCTAAGAGTAACCTTTAACCCTAACCCTAATCGCTAACCCTAAGCCCTCACCCTAACACTAAACTTCTTCCTTAACCCTAACCAGAATCCTAACCCTAAATCTAATTCTCAGACTTCTTGCTTTCTTAGAGTTTAGAAAGCCTGCAATCCTCCCATGCCATGCGTGAAAGGAGGCTCTACCACTGTGTCCTGCATAAACCCACGGGCCCATACCCAGAGTATGATAGAGTGGGTTCCCGGGTACAATCCCAGCCCCCTAAACTCCCCCCGCCCGCCTAATGCAGACAGGGCCCGTGCGCTAAGCATAAACAATACCTTTAACAGATAACCCTAACCCTGAACGTAACACCCAACCCTGTTCCTATTTCTCCCCTTAACACGTAAACCTCACCGTGCGCCTAACTTTAACCTCTTATCCTAACGTTAATGCATAACGCATTTCCTGAGAACAACCCCTATCCCATAATTCTAACCCTATCTCCTAGTGATCACTGTGACACCTAATCCCTAACCCTAATTCTAAACCGCTAACCATAACCGTAACCCTACCTACAACCCTAACACTGACAGTAACCCTTACTTCTAACCCCAACGCTATGCCTAATAAAAACCCTAACCCTTCACCCTAACCCCTAAGCCTTACCCTAACCCTTAACCCTAATCCTAATCCTAACCATTAAACCTAACCCTAGCTCTTAAAGGTAACCCTAAACCTTACCCTCACGACTAGACCTAACCCTGACACTAACCTAACACCTAACCCTAACCAGAACCCCTAAAGCTAACCCTGAACCCTATCCCTAACCCTAGCAGTAAACTTTAACCCTAAACCTAAGCCCAACCCGTAACCCTAATCCTATCCTTTTACCCTAAAACTAACCCCTAAAACTAACCCCTATACCTCACCCTAACTCTAACCCCAATCCTAATTCTAACCATACCCCTTCATAAAACACTAACTCTTAACCGCTAACCCTAACACTAACCAAAAACCCTAATCACTAATCCCTAACCCTAACGCTTAACCTTTACCCTAAGAAGTAGGAGAGTCATATGTATGAACGGTTACATTCACGCAGAGAAAGAAACTTTTGGGTGGTGTATGTACGCATGTTAATCTATACTTTGGAGGAAGTTCGAGATTCATATCTGGGGAAAATTGCAGTCACTTAGAGAAAGCAACAATCGGGGGCCGTTTTGTAGATCTGCTAAATTCTATTTTGGAAGAAGAGTGAAATTCATATGTGGGAACGCTTATGTTCACTCAGAGAAATCAACGATAGGGCAGTGTTTCGTTGGGATGCTAAAGTGTAGTTTGGAAGAAGTTCGCGAGTCTTATATAAGAAAGCTTACAGTCACCTAGAGAAAGTAACTCTCAGCAGATTGTTTCTAAGCGTGCTAAACTCTAATTTGCATCAATTGTGAGAGTCAAACATGGGAACGCTTACATTCACTCAGAGAACGCAACGTTTGGGTGGTGGTTTGTAAGCATTCTAAACTGTATTTTGGAGGAAGTAGGAGAGTCATATATACGAATGCTTACATTCACGCAGAGAAAGCAACTCTGTGATCGTATTTTGTTGGCATGCTAAACTGTGGTTTGGAAGAAGTTCGAGAGCCTTATATAGGAAAGATTACAGTGACACAGAGAAAACAACTCTCTGTAGTTTGTTGGTAGGTCTACTAAACTGTAATTTGGATGATGTGTGAGAACGCTTGCATTCACTCAGAGAAAGAACTTTGTCGTGGTGGTTTGTAGGAATAACAACTGTAGTTCGAAGAAGTAGGAGAGTCATATATGAACGGTTACATTCACGCAGAGAAAGCAACTGTGGAGTGGCGTATGTAATCATCATAATCTGTAGTTTGGAGGAAGTTCGAGAGTCATATCTGGGGAAAATTAGAGTCATTTAGAGAAAGGAACAATCGGGGGCTGGTGTGTAGGTCTGCTAAATTCTATTTTGGAAGAAGAGTGAGAGTCATATATGGGAACGCTTATGTTGACTCAGAGAAATCAACGATGGGGCGCTGTATTGTTGGCATGCTAAACTGTAGTTTGGAAGAAGTTCGAGAGTCTTATATAGGAAAGTTTACAGTCACCTAGAGAAAGCAACTCACAGGAGGTGGTTTGTAAGCCGCTAAACTCTAATTTGGATGAAGTGAAAGAGGCATACATGGATACGCTTCATTCACTCAGAGAAAGGTAAATTGGGGTGCCGGTTTGTAGGTATACTAACTCCAGTTTGGAAGAAGTACTAGAGTCATATATATGAACGCTTATATGGACGCAGAGAAAGCAACTATGGGGTGGTGTTTTGTAGGCCTGCTAAAATATAGTTTGGAAGAAGTTCGAAAGCAGACAGTCACTTAGAGAAAGCAACTCTTGGCGGTGGATTTTTAGGTCTGCTAAATTGTATTTTGAAAGAAGTACCAGAGTCATATATTCAAACGCTTACATTCATGCAGAGAAAGTAACTATGGGGTGGTGTTTTATAGGCATGCTAAACTCTAGTTTGGACGAAGTTTGAGAATCACATATAAGAAAGCTTAGAGTCACTTAGAGAAAGCAAATCTCTGGGTGTGGAATGTAGGCGTGCTAAACTCTATTTTGGTTTAGATTGAGAGTCATATATGGAAAGGGTTACATTCACTCAGAGAAAGCAACGATGGTGTGGTGGTTTGTAGGCATACTAAACTCTAGTTTGGAAGAAGTAAGAAAATGATATATGGGAACGCTTACATTCATGCAGAGAAAGCAATTATGGGGTGGCTTTTTTGTACCCATGCTAATCTCTAGTTTGGAAGAAGTTATATAGGAAAGCGTACACTCATTTATAGAAACCAACTTTCGGGAGATGAAGGGTAGGCCTGCAAAACTCTACTTTGGAAGAAGTGGGAGAGTCATATTGGGGACCACGTACATTGACTCAGAGAAATCGAGGATGGGGTTGTGTTTTGTAGGCATACTAAACTCTAGTTTGGAGAAAGTACGAGAATCATATATAGGAACGCTTACATTCATGCAGAGAAAGCAACTATGGAGTGAGGTTTGTATGCCTACTAAACTATAGTTTGGAGGAAGTTTAGAATCTTATATAGCAAAGCTTACAGTCACCTAGAGAGAGCAACTCTTGGGAGATGATTTCTAAGCCTGATAATTTGCACCAACTCTTAAAGTCAAGTATGGGAAGGTTTACATCCACTCAGAACGCAAGGTTTGGGTTGCAGTTTGTGGCCTTAATTGTAGTTCGGAAGAAGTAGGAAAGTCATATATATGAACGGTTACATTCACGCAGACAAACCAGCTATGGAGTGATGTGTGTATGCCTACTAAACTATAGTTTGGAGGATGTTCGAGAGTCATATCTGGAAAGCTTACAGTCATTTAGAGAAAGAAACTCTCAGGGGGTGCTTCGTAGGCCTGCTAAACTCTATTTTCAAAGAAGTGTTAAAATCATATACAGGAACGCTTACATTCACTCAGAGAAAGCAACGTTGGGGTGGCCGTTTTTGAGCATACTAAACTCTACTTTGGAAGAGGTACAAGAGACATAAATACGAACGCTTACATTAACACAGAGAAAGCAAATACGGGGTGCTGTAGTGCAGGCATGCTAAACTATAGATTAGAAGAAGTTCAAAAGCTGACAGTCACTTAGAGAAAGCAACTCTTGGCGGGTGATTTTTAGGTCTGCTAAATTGTATTTTGAAAGACGTACCAGAGTCATATACAAACGCTTACATTCATGCAGAGAAAGAAACTATGGGGTGATGTGTTGTGGGGATGCTAAACTGCAGTTTGGAAGGTGTTCGAGAGTGTTATATAGGATAGCTTACAGTCACCTAGAGAAAGCAACACTCGGGACAGCTCTACAAGCCTCTAAACACTAATTAGCAGCAATTGTGAGACTCAAACATGGGAACGCTTACATTCACTCAGAGAACGCAACGTTTGGGTGGCTGGTTTTTAAGCATTCTAAACTGTATTTTGGAGGAAGTAGGAGAGTCATATATACGAATGCTTACATTCACGCAGAGAAAGCAACTCTGTGGTCGTATTTTGTTGGCATGCTAAACTGTGGTTTGGAAGAAGTTCGAGAGCCTTATATAGGAAAGATTACAGTGACACAGAGAGAACAACTCTCTGTAGTTTCTTGGTAGGTCTGCTAAACTGTGATTTGGATGAAGTGTGAGAACGCTTGCATTCACTCAGAGAAAGAACTTTGTCGTGGTGGTTTGTAGGAATAACAACTGTAGTTCAAAGAAGTAGGAGAGTCATATATGAACGGTTAAATTCACGCAGAGAAAGCAACTGTGGGGTGGCGTAGGTAATCATCATAATCTGTAGTTTGGAGGAAGTTCGAGAGTCATATCTGGGGAAAATTAGAGTCACATAGAGAAAGGAACAATCGGGGGCTGGTGTGTAGGTCTGCTAAATTCTATTTTGGAAGAAGAGTGAGAGTCATATATGGGAACGCTTATGTTGACTCAGAGAAATCAACGATGGGACGCTGTATTGTTGGCATGCTAAACTGTAGTTTGGAAGAAGTTCGAGAGTCTTATATAGGAAAGTTTACAGTCACCTAGAGAAAGCAACTCACAGGAGGTGGTTTGTAAGCCGCTAAACTCTAATTTGGATGAAGTGAAAGAGGCATACATGGATACGCTTCATTCACTCAGAGAAAGGTAAATTGGGGTGCCGGTTTGTAGGTATACTAACTCCAGTTTGGAAGAAGTACTAGAGTCATATATATGAACGCTTATATGGACGCAGAGAAAGCAACTATGGGGTGGTGTTTTGTAGGCCTGCTAAAATATAGTTTGGAAGAAGTTCGAAAGCAGACAGTCACTTAGAGAAAGCAACTCTCGGCGGTTCATTTTTCGGTCTGCTGAATTGTATTTTGAAAGAAATACCAGAGTCATATATTCAAACGCTTACATTCATGCAGAGAAAGCAACTCTGGAGTGGTGTTTTCTAGGCATGCTAAACTCTAGTTTGGACGAAGTTTGACAATCACATATAAGAAAGCTTAGAGTCGCTTAAAGCAAATCTCTGGGTGTGGAATGTAGGCGTGCTAAACTCTATTTTGGTTTCGGAGTGAGAGTCATATATGGGAAGGCTTACATTCACTCAGAGAAAGCAACGATGGTGTGGTGGTTTGTAGGCATACTGAACTCTAGTTTGGAAGAAGTAGGAGAATGATATATGGGAACGCTTACATTCATGCAGAGAAAGCAATTATGGGGTGGCTTTTTTGTAGCCACGCTAATCTCTATTTTGCAAGAAGTTAAAGAGTAATATATAGGAAAGCGTACCGTCATTTATAGAAACCAACTTTCGGGGGATGGTTTGTAGGCCTGCAAAACTCTACTTTGGAAGAAGGGGGAGAGTCATATGGGGGACTGGGTACATTCACTCGGAGAAATCAACGATGGGGTTGTGGTTTGTAGGCATACTAAACTCTAGTTTGGAAGAAGGACGAGAATCATATATAGGAACGCTTACATTCATGCAGAGAAAGCAACTATGGAGTGATGTTTGTATGCCTACTAAACGATAGTTTGGAGGATGTTCGAGAGTCATATCTGGAAAGCTTACAGTCATTTAGAGAAAGCAACACTCAGGAGAGCTTTGCAAGCCTGCTAAACTCTAACAAGCAGCGATTGTGAGAATCAAACATGGGAACGCTTACATTCACTCAGAGAACACAACGTTTGGGTGGTGGTTTGTAGGCATAATAACTGTAGTTCGGAAGAAGTAGAAGAGTCATATATGAACGGTTACATTCACGCAGAGAAAGCAACTGTTGGGTGGCGTATGTATGCATGCTAATCTGTAGTTTGGAGGAATTTCGAGAGTCATATCTGGGGAAAATTACAGTCACTTAGAGAAAGCAACCATCGGGGGCCATTTTGTAGATCTGCTAAATTCTATTTTGAAAGAAGAATGAGAGTCATATATGGGAACGCTTATGATCACGAAGAGAAATCAACTATGGGGCAGTGTTTTGTTGGCATGCTAAACTGTAGTTTGGAAGAAGTTTGCGAGTCTTACATAGGAAAGTTTACAGTCACCCAGAGAAAGCAACTCTCGGGAGATTGTTTCTAAGCATGCTAAATTCTAGATTGCATCAATTGTGAGAGTCAAACATGGGAACGCTTACATTGACTCAGAGAACGCAACGTTTGGGTGGTGGTTTGTAAGCATTCTAAACTGTATTTTGGAGGAAGTAGGAGAGTCATATATACCAATGCTTACATTCACGCAGAGAAAGCAACTCTGTGATCGTATTTTGTTGGCATGCTAAACTGTGGTTTGGAAGAAGTTCGAGAGCCTTACATAGGAAAGATTACAGTGACACAGAGAAAAACAAATCTCTGTAGTTTGTTGGTAGGTCTGCTAAACTGTAATTTGGATGAAGTGTGAGAACGCTTGCATTCACTCACAGAAAGAACGTTGTCGTGATGGTTTGTAGGAATAAATGCTGTAGTTCAAAAGAAGTAGGAGAGTCATATATGAACGGTTACATTCACGCAGAGAAAGCAACTGTGGGGTGGTCTATGTAATCATCATAATCTAGTTTGGAGAAAGTTCGAGAGTCATATGTGGGAAAAATTAAAGTCACCTAGAGAATTGGAACCATCGGGTGTTGTGTAGGTCTGCTAAATTCTATTTTGGAAGAAGAGTGAGAGTCATATATGGGAACGCTTATGTTGACTCAGAGAAATCAACGATGGGGCGCTGTATTGTTGGCATGCTAAACTGTAGTTTGGAAGAAGTTCGAGAGTCTTATATAGGAAAGTTTACAGTCACCTAGAGAAAGCAACTCACAGGAGGTGGTTTGTGGGCCGCTAAACTCTAATTTGGATGAAGTGAAAGAGGCATACATGGATACGCTTCATTCACTCAGAGAAAGGTAAATTTGGGTGCCGGTTTGTAGGTATACTAACTCCAGTTTGGAAGAAGTACGAGAGTCATATATATGAACGATTATATGGACGCAGAGAAAGCAACTATGGGGTGGTGTTTTGTAGGCATGATAAAATATAATTTGGAAGAAGTTCGAAAGCTGACAGTGACTTAGAGAAAGCAACTCTTGGCGGTTGATTTTGAGGTCTGCTAAATTGTATTTTGATAGAAGTACAAGAGTCATATATAAAATCGCTTATATTTATGCTGAGAAAGAAACTATGTGGTTATGTTTTGTTGGAGTGCTGAAATGTAGTTTCGAAGACGTTCGACAGTCTTTTATAGGAAAGCTTACAGTCCCCCAGAGGAAGCAACTTTCGAGAGATAGTTTGTAAGCCTGCTAAACTCTACTTTGCATCATTTGGAACAGTCATACTTGGGAACGCTAACGTTCTCTGAGAGAACGCAACGTTTGGTTGGTTGGTTGTAAGCATACTAAACTGTATTTTGGAAGAAGTAGCAGAGTCATATATATGAGTGCTTACATTCACGCAGAGAGGGCAACTATGGGGTGGTGTTTTGTAGGCATGCAAATCTCTAGTTGCGAAGAAGTTAAGAGTAATAGGAAAGCTTACAGTCTCACAGAGAAAGCAACCCTTGGGGGCCGGTTTGTAGTTCTGCCAAATTCTATTTTGGATGAAGTGTGAATCTTAAATGGGAACGCTAACATTCACTCAGAGAAAGCAAGGTTGCGGTGGTGATTTTTAGTCACACTAAACTGGAGTTTGGAGGAAGTACGAGAATAAAAGAATGCTTACATTCACTCAGAAAAAGCAACGTTGGGGAGGTGGTTGGTAGGTGTACTATACTTTGGAAGAAGTACGAGCGTGATGCATAGGAACGCTTACATTCACGCAAACTATGGGGTGGCCTTTTGTTGGCATGCTAAACTATGTCCCAAAGTCATATATAGGAAAGCTTATAGTGAGAGAAAGCAACTCTCGGGCGGTGTTTTGTAGGTCCGGCAAATTGCATTTTGAAAGCAGTCCGAGATTCATATAAGGGAAGGCCTATATCCACTCAGAGAAAGCAATGTTAGGCTGGTGGTTTGTAGGCATACTAAACTGTATTTTGGAACTCGTATGTATGACTCTCACACTTGATCCAAATTAGAGTTCACCAGGCCTATAAACCACATCCTGAGAGTTGCTTTCTCTAGGTGAATGTAAGCTTTCCTATGTAAAACTCTCGAACTTCTTCCAAACTGAAGTTTAGCATGCCAACAGTACACCACCGCATCGTTGCTTTCTCTGAGTGAACATAAGCATTCCCTTATATGAATCACTTTTTCCAAAATAGAATTTAGCAGACCTACAAACCAGTCCCCGATGGTTGATTTAGCTATGTGACTGTAATTTTCCCCAGATATGACTCTCAAACTTCCTCCAAAGTATAGATTAACATGCGTACATACACCACCCAACAGTTTCTTTCTCTGCGTGAATGTAACTGTTCATATATATGACTCTCCTACTTCTTCCGACCTACAGTTATTATGCCTACAAACCACCACCCAAACGTTGTGTTCTCTCCGTGAATGTAAGCTTTCCCATATTTGACTCTCACAATTGCTGCTAATTAGTGTTTAGAGGCTTGCAAAGCTGTCGCGAGTGTTGTTTTCTCTAGGTGACTGTAGCTATCCTATATAACACTCTGGAAGTCCTTTCAAACTGCAGTTTAGCATGCCAACAACACATCACCCCATAGTTTCTTTCTCTGCATAAATGTAAGCGTTTGTGTATATAACTCTTGTACGTCTTTCAAAATACAATTTAGCAGACCTAAAAATCACCCGCCAAGAGTTGCTTTCTCTAAGTGACTGTCAGCTTTCGAACTTCTTCCAATCTATAGTTTAGCATGCCTGCACTACAGCACCCCGTATTTGCTTTCTCTGTGTTAATGTAAGCGTTCCTATGTATGTCTCTCGTACCTCTTCCAAAGTAGAGTTTAGTATGCTCAAAAACGGCCACCCCAACGTTGCTTTCTCTGAGTGAATGTAAGCGTTCCTGTATATGATTCGAACACTTCATTGAAAATAGAGTTTAGCAGGCCTACGAACCACCCCCAGAGAGTTGCTTTCTCTAAATGACTGTAAGCTTTCCAGATATGACTCTCGAACATCCTCCAATCTATCGTTTAGTAGGCATACAAACATCACTCCATAGTTGCTTTCTCTGCATGAATGTAAGCGTTCCTATAAATGATTCTCGTCCTTCTTCCAAACTAGAGTTTAGTATGCCTACAAACCACAACCCCGTCGTTGATTTCTCCGAGTGAATATACCCAGTCCCCCATATGACTCTCCCCCTTCTTCCAAAGTAGAGTTTTGCAGGCCTACAAATCATCCCCCGAAAGTTGGTTTCTATAAATGACGGTACGCTTTCCTATATATTACTCTTTAACTTCTTGCAAAATAGAGATTAGCGTGGCTACAAAAAAGCCACCCCATAATTGCTTTCTCTGCATGAATGTAAGCGTTCCCATATATCATTCTCCTACTTCTTCCAAACTAGAGTTCAGTATGCCTACAAACGACCACACCATCGTTGCTTTCTCTGAGTGAATGTAAGCCTTCCCATATATGACTCTCACTCTGAAACCAAAATAGAGTTTGGCACTCCTACATTCCACACCCAGAGATTTGCTTTAAGCGACTCTAAGCTTTCTTATATGTGATTGTCAAACTTCGTCCAAACTAGAGTTTAGCATGCCTAGAAACCACCCCACAGTTGCTTTCTCTGCATGAATGTAAGCGTTCATATACATGACTCTCGTACTTCCTCCAAAATACAGTTTAGAATGCCTACAAACCACCACCCAAACGTTGCGTTCTCTGAATGAATGAAAGCATTCCCATGTTTGACTCTCACAATTGATGCAAAGTAGAGTTTAGCAGGCCAAGAAAGGCTCTCCCGAGAGTTGCTTTCTCTAGGTGACTGTAAGCTTTCCTAAATAAGACTCTCCAACTTCTTCCAAACTACAGGTTAACATGCCCACAAAACATCACCCCATGGTTTTTTCTTTGCATGAATGTAAGCATTAGTATATATCACTCTGGTACTTCTTTCAAAATACAATTTAGCAGACCTAAAAATCACCCACCAAGAGTTGCTTTCTCTAAATGACTGTTCAGGTTTGGAACTTCTTCCAAACTATAGCATGCTTACAAAACACCACCACGTAGTTGCTTTCTCTGTGTGAATGTAAGCGTTCCCAAATATCATTCTCGTACTTCTTCCAAACTATTTAGTATGCCTACAAAAACCACCCCAGTGTTGTTTCTCTGAGGGAATTTAAGCGGTCCCATGTTTGACTCTCACACTTCATCCAAATTAGAGTTTAGCATGTGTACAAAAAAATCTCCCGAGTGTTGCTTTCCCTGGGTGACGGTAATCTTTCCTGTATAAGGTTCTCCAACTTCTTCCAAACTACAGTTTAGCATGCCTACAAAACCTGACGCCATAAGTGCTTTCTCTGTGTGAATGTAAGTGTTCCTATATAGGACTCTCGTACTTCTTCCAAACTACAGTTTAGTATGCCCTACAAACCACCACCCAAACGTTGTTTTCTCTGAGTGAATGTAAGCGTTCCCATATATGATTCACACATTTCAACCAAAATAACTCTATTTCAACCAAAATAACTCTACATTCCACACCCAGAGAGTTGCTTTCTCTACGTGACTGTAAACTTTCCTATATATGACTCTCAAACTTCGTCCAAACTAGAGTTTTGCAAGCCTACAAAACACCACCCCATAGTTGCATTCGGTGCCGGAATGTAAGCGGTTCTACATGTGATTCTCTTGCTTCTTCTAGGAACCACAACCACAACGTTGCTTTCACTGAGTTCCCATATATTATTCTAACACTTCATTGAAAATAGAGTTTAGCAGGCCTACGAAACACCCCCGAGGGTTGCTTTCTCTAAGTGACTGTAAGCTTCCCAGATATGGCTCTCGAACTTCCTCCAAACTATATTTTAGTAGGCATACAAACATCACTCCATAGTTGCTTTCTCTGCGTGAAGGTAAGCTTTCCTATATACGATTCTCGTACTTCTTCCAAACTAGAGTTGACTATGCCTACAAATCACAATCCCATCGTTGATTTCTCTGAGTGAATGCACGCGGTCCCCAATATGACTCTCTCCCACTTCCAAACTGGAGTTTTGCAGGTGTACAAAACATCCCCCGAGAGTTGGTTTCTATGACTGTACCCTTTCCTATATATTACTCCTTAACTTCTTCCAAACTAGAGATTAGCATGGCTACAAAAACGCCACCCCATAATTGCTTTCTCTACGCGAATGTAAGCGTTCCCATATATCATTCTCCTACTTCTTCCAAACTAGAGTTTAGTATGCCTACAAACCACCACGCCGTCGTTGCTTTCTCTGAGGGAATGTAAGCCTTCCCATATATGACTCTCACTCTTAAACCAAAATAGAGTTTAGCAGGCCTACATTCCACACCCAGAGATTTGCTTTCTCTAAGTGACTCTAAGCTTTCTTATATGTGATTCTCAAACTTCGTCCAAACTAGAGTTTAGCATGCCTATAAAACACCACCCCATAGTTACTTTCAGTGCGTCAAAATGTATGTGCTCCTATATGTGATTCTCGTGCTTCTTCCCAACTGCAGTTTAGTAAGCCTACAAACAACCCCATCGTTGCTTTCTCTGAGTGAATGTAAGCGTTCTCATATATGACTCTCATACTTCAACCAAAACAGGGTTTTGCAGGCCTACAAACCACCCGCCAAGACTTGCTTTTTCAAAGTGGCTGTTACCTTTCCTATATAGGACTCTGGAACTTCTCCCAAGCTAGACTTTAACATGTCTACCTGACACTACTCCGTAGTTGCTCTCGCTGTGTGAATGTAAGCGTTCCTATATATGAGTCTTGTACCTCTTCTTAACTAACATCTGGCATGCCAAAATAACACTCCCCCATAGTTGCTTTCTTTGAGTCAATGTAAACATTCCTATATATGTCTCTCGCACTTCTTCCAAACTAGAGTTGAATAAGTCTACAAACCAATCCCCGACAGCTGTTTTCTCTGAACGAATTTAAGCGTTCCTATATATGACTATGGCACTTCCTCCAAACTAGAGTTTAGAAAGCCTACACTCCACCCCTGTTCGTTGCTTTCTCTAAGTTACTGTATGCTTTCCTATACATGGCTCTCGAAATTTTCCAAACTAGAGTTAGCATGCCTACTATACACCTACACATAATTGCTTTGTCTGAGTGAATATAAGCCTTCCTATATATGACTGTCGCACTTTTTCCAAATTAGAGTGTAGCCAGCCTGGAAAGCACCCCTTATAGTTGCTTTCATTGAGTGAATGTTAACATTCCTATGTATGACTCTCGCAACTTTTCCAATCTAAGATTTTAGCAATGCTACAAATCCCCCGCCGAGAGTTCCTATACATAACTGTCCTCTTTTTCCAAGCTAGAGTTTAGGAAGCCTAGAATCCGTCCCCCCGTAGACGCTTTATGTGAACGTAAGCGTTCTATATATGACTCTCGCCTTCCTCCAAACTAGAGCTTAGCAAGCCTACAAACCAACTCCCTATAATTGCTTTCTCTGAATGAATGATATCGTTCCTATATAAGACTCTCGAACTTCTTCCAAACCAGAGTTTAACAAGCCAAAAAAGCACCCCCCATAGATGCTTCCTCTAACTCAAAGCTAATATTCCTATATATGATTCAGCTTCTTCATCCAAACTAGAGTAAGGCAAGCTTACAAATCACACATCAATAGTTGCTTTCTATAAGTAAATGTAAGCATCCCTATATATGACTATAGCAATTCTTCCAAACTGGAGTTTAGCAAGCCTACAGACCCCAGGACTCCACTCCATAGTACCCTGGGCATTGGCGCCTGCCTGTCATGCAGGACATAGGGGCGGACGCTCATCTCAGACACGGCATTGGTGGATTGTAGGCTTTTTTAAGTTTTTGAATTGAAGAACTCTGAGAATTGGAATTCGGTTTAGGGTAAGGTTAGGTGTTAGGGACTAGGATTAGGTTTAGGGGTTAGGGTTTTAGGTTAGAATTAGGGTTAGGATTACTGTTAGGGTTAGAGATTAGGATTATGTTTAGTGGTTGGGTTTAGGTTTAGGGTGAGAGGCAAGAGTAAGGGTCAGGGATTAGGGTTACTGTTAGGAGTTAGATTCAGGGCTTACGAAGGGTTTGGTTTAGTGATAGGGTTAGGGCTTACGTTTAACGGTGTGTGTTAGGGCACGGGCCCCGTCTAATGTACGGGGCACTGTGGGTGTGGAGCAAGGCTGCATCCCCACTTCATCTTACCCTTGGTGTTGGGCTTCAACTGTCACGCAGGACAAAGGCAGAGGCTCATGAAACGCATGGTTAGGATTAAGGTTTAAGGTTAGGGTCAAGGTTGAGGGTTAGGGTGAGGGTTAACAGTTAGAGTTAGGGTAAGGGGGTTAGGGATAGGGTTAGGGTTAAGGGTTAGGTTTATGGTTCAGGTTTAAGGTTAGCGTTAGAGGGTAGGGTTAGTGTAACTGTAGGTCAGTGTTGCGGTTAGATCTCTAGGCATTAGGGTAAAGGTCAGGGTTAGGGTTAAGAGTTAGGGTTAAGTTTAATGGTTAAGGATTGGGATTAGGGTTGAGGGTTAGGGTTAAGATTATGGGTAATGACTCAGGATCAAAGGTTAGGGTTATTTTTAGGCGTAGGGTTAGCGTAAGGGGTTAGGGTTAATGTTAGTGTTGTTGGTAGGGTTAAGGTTAGGGTTGGCGTTTCAGAATTAGGGATTAGGTGTTATGGTTATGGCTAGGAGTTAGCGTTAGATTTACGGTATAGGTCTTGTTCTCAGGGTGTCATGCATTAACGTTAAGATAAGGGGTTAAAGTTAGGGTTACGGTGAGCTTTACCTGTTAAGGTGAGCAGTAGGATCAGGGTTAGGTGTTATGTTCTGGGTTAGGGTTATGGGTGAGGGGTAGGGTTTATCCTTAGGGCACGGGCCCTGTATGCACTAGGAGGCGAAGTTAGGGGTCTGTGATGGTCGCTGGGAACCCACTCTATCGCACGCAGTGTATGGGCCTCTGGGTTTCATGCAGGACACTGTGGCAGAGCCGGCTTTCATGCATGGCTTAGTAGGATTGTAGGCTTTCAAAACTCTGAGAAAGCAAGAAGTCTGAGAATTAGATTTCGGGTTAGGATTACGGCACGGTTTAGGGATGAAGATTAGTGGTTAGGGTGAGGGCTTAGGGTTAGGGGTTAGGGTTAGGGTTAGGGTTGCTGGTAGGGTGAAGGTTAGGTTTGACGTTTTAGAATTAGGGATGAGGTGTTACGGTTATGACTATGGTTTAGGATTAGAATTACGGGATAGGGCTTCTTCTCAAGGTGTTATGCATTCACGTTAAGTTAAGGGGCTAAGTTAGGGTTACGGGGACGTTTATTTTTTAAGGTGAGCAATAGGATCAGGGTTAGGTGTTATGTTCAGGGTGAGGGTTATCTGTTAGGGGTAGTGTTTATACTTAGCGTACGGGCCCTGTCTGCACTGAGCGGGGGGCTGGGGTTAGGGGGATGGGATTGTCCCCGGGAACACACTCTATCATACGCTGGGTATGGGCTCCTGGGTTTCATGCAGGACACAGTGGCAGAGCCCCCTTTTACTCATGGCATGGGAGGATTGTAGGCTTTCTAAACTCTGAGAAAGCAAGAACTCTGAGAATTAGATTTAGGGGTAGGATTCTGGTAATGTTTAGGGATGAAGATTAGTGTCAGGGTGGGGTCTTGGGTTAGGGGTTGGGGTTAAAGGTTAGTGTTAGGTTTAACAGTTACAGTTAGGTTTACGGTTAAGTCTCAGGGTTCGGGTTAAGGTTTGGGTTTAGCGTTTGGCACAGGGGTAGGCTTCAGTGTTAGCTTCATGGTTAAAGATTAGGAGTAGGGTTAGTGCGAGGGTTAAGGGTAAGGGTCAAGATTAAGGGTTCAGGTTGGGGTTAGGCTTAGGTTTAGGGTTAGGGGTCAAGGGTCAGGTTTAGGGTTAAGTGTTGGGCTTAGGGTTGGGGTTTAGTGTTAAGTTTATCGTTAAGGATTAGGGTTAGGGTCAGGGTTAAATGCTTGGGTGCGGGTAATGGTTAGGGTCAGGGTTAAGGTTTATGGATAGGGTTAGTGTTAAGGGTTTACGGGTAGGTTTAGGGTTCAGGGTTAGAGTTAGCATTAGGGCTTAAGGTTAGGATTAGGTGGTAGGTTAGATTTTAGGGTTAGATCTAGGCGTTAGAGTAAGGGTTAAGAGATAGGGTTAGGTTTAATGCTTAGGATTAGGGTTAGGGTTTGGGGTTAAAGTAAGTGTTAGGGGTTAGGTTTAAGGATCAAAGGTTAGTGTTATTTTTAGCTGTAGTGTTAGGGTTAGGGATAAGGGATAAGGTTGGCGTGAGGGTTTTCCTTACTGTTAGGGTTAAGGGTCAGGCTTAGATTAAAGGTTAAGGTTAGGGTCAGCGTTAAGGGTTAGGGTGAGGGTTAACGGTTACGGTAAAGGTTAAGCGTTAGTGTTAGGGATTAGCGATTAGGGTTTTTGGTAAGTGTTAGGGTTAGGAGTTAGTGTTTTATGAAGGGGTATGGTTAGAATTAGGATTGGGGTTAGTGTTAGGGTTAGGTTTAGGAGTTAGGTTTAGGGTAAAAGGATAGGATTAGCGTTAAGGGTTGGGCTCAGGTTTAGGGTTAAAGTTTAGTGTTAGGGTTAATGTTTAGTGTTATGGTCCAGTTTAAGTGTTAGGGTGAGGGTTAACGGTTAGGATTAGGCTTAGAGGTTGGGGATATAGTGAGGGTTCAGTGTTAGGGTTAGGTTTAGGGTTCAGGGTTAAGGTTAGCTGTAGGGGTTATGGTTAGGGTTAGGTGTTAGGTTAGTGTCAGGGTTAGGTCTAGTCGTGAGGGTAAGGTTTAGGGTTAGCTTTAAGAGCTAGGGTTAGGTTGAATGGATAGGATTAGGATTAGGGTTAAGGATTAGGGTAAGGCTTAGGGGTTAGGGTGAAGGGTTAAGGGTTTTTGTTAGGCATAGCGTTGGGGTTAGAAGTAAGGGTTACTGTCAGTGTTAGGGTTGTAGGCAGGGTTACGGTTAGAGTTAGCGGTTTAGAATTAGGGTTAGGGATTAGGTGTTACAGTGACGACTAGGAGATAGGGTTAGAATTATGGGATAGGGGTTGTTCTCAGGGAATGGCTTATGCACTAACGTTAGGATAAGAGGTTAAAGTTAGGCTCACGGTGAGGTTTACGTGTTAAGGGGAGAAATAGGAACAGGGTTAGGTGTTATGTTCACGGTGAGGGATATCTGTTACAGGTATTGTTTATGCTTAGCGCACGGGCCCTGTCTGCCTTAGGCGGGGGTGGGGGGAGGTTAGGGGACTGGGATTGTCACCAGGATCCCACTGTATCGTACTCTGGGTATGGGCCCGTGGGTTTGATGCAGGACACAGTGGTAGAGCCTCCTTTCACGCATGGCATGGGAGGATTGCAGGCTTTCTAAACTCTAAGAAAGCAAGAAGTCTGAGAATTAGATTTAGGGTTAGGATTCTGGTTAGGGTTAAGGATGAAGTTTAGTGTTAGGGTGAGGGCTTAGGGTTAGGGATTAGGGTTAGGGTTAAAGGTTACTCTTAGGTTTAACGGTTACAGTTCGGTTTAGGGTTGAGGTTTACGGTTAGGGTTAAGATGAGGGGTTAGGGTTTGGTATAGGGTTACGGTTAGGTACAGGGTTAGGGTTAAGTGTTAGGTTTACGGTTGAAGATTAGGATTAGGGTTAGGATTAAAGGTTAGCGTGAGAGTTAACGGTTAGGGTTAAGGTTAAGAGTTAGGGTTAGGGTTTTTGTTTAGGGTTAAGGGTTAGGGTTAGCTTTAGGGTTCGAGTTATGTGTTAGGGTTTGTGTTAAAGGTTAGGGTTAGGTTTACTGTCCACGGTTAGGGTTACGTTTAGGGGTTAGCATTAGGGTTAAGGATTAGGTTTAGGGTAAGGGTTTAGAGTTAGTGTTGGGCTTTAGGCTCGGGGCTTAGGTTCAGGGTCAGGGGTTAGTGTTGGTGGTAGGGCTTAGATTTATCGGTCAGTTTAAGGGCACAGGACCTGGTTAATCTACGGTGAGAGGGGTGCGGTCGGAGTCATCACGAAAGCACAACATCATTCCCTGGGCCCTGGAACAAGATCTACATGCAGGACTCAGGCAGAGCCTCTTCTCACGCATGACATGGCTGTATTGTAGGCTTGGTTAACTCTGAGAATGGAAGAAGTGTCAGAAATCGGGTTAGGGCTGGCTGTAGGTGTTTTTAACCCCTAACCCTAACACTAACCCCCTAATCCTAACCCTAACACTAACCCCAAGGTTAAATCTAAACTTAACCCCTACGACAACCCTAACCCTAACCCTAACCCCTCTCACTGTAGAATAAACAGGTCCTGTGCCCTTAAATTAACCACTAAATCTAAGCCCTAACATCAACCCTAACCTCTGACCCTAAACCTAAGCCCTGAGCCTAAAGCCCAACACTAACTCTAAACTCTTACCCTAAAGCTAATCCCTAACCCTAATGCTAACCTCTAAACGTAACCCTAACTGTGAACCCTAAACCTAACCCTAACCTCGAGCGCTAACCATAGCACTTAACTCTAACCCTAAACCTAACATGAACCCTTAATCCTAACACTAACCCTAACCCTAACTCTTAACTTTAACCTTGACTGTTAACCCTCACACTAACCTTTAAACCTAACCTTAATCGTAATCTTTAACCCTAAACCTAATATTTAACCCTAATCCTGTACCAAACCCTAAACCCTAACCTTAAACCTAACCATAAACCTTAACCCTGAACCTAACTGTAACGGTTAAAACTAAGAGTAACCTGTAACGCTACCCGTAACCCCTAACTCTAAGCCTTCACCCTAATACTAACCTTGATCCTTAACCCGAACCCTAACCCTAACCCTAAATCTAATTCTCAGTCTTCTTGCTTTCTTAGAGTTTAGAAAGCCTACAATCCTCCCATGCCATGCGTGAAAGGAGGCTCTTCCACTGTGTCCTGAATGAACCGCTGGGGCCCATAACCAGAGTACGATAGAGTGGGTTCCTGGTGACAATCCCAGCCCCCTAACCCCCCCCCGCCTAATGCAGACAAGGCCCGTGCCCTAAGCATAAACTCTACACCTCACCCAAAACTCTAACCCTGAAAATAACATTTAACCCTGATTCTATTGCTCACCTTAGAATGTAAACCTCACTGTAACCTGAACTTTAACCTCTTATCCTAACGTTAATGCATAACACTTACCCTGAGATTAACCCCTATCCCATAATTCTAACCCTATCTCCTAGTCATAACTGTGACAACTAATCCCTAACCCTAATTCTAAACCACTAACACTAACTGTTACCCTACGTAGTTACTGTTACGGTAACCTACTGTTACCCTAACACTGAACCTAACCCTTACTCCTAACGCCAAAGCTATGGCTAAAAATAATGCTAACCCTTGACCCTTTAACCTAACTCCTAACCCTAACCCTAACCCAACCTTAGCTCTTAACCCTAACCCTAAACCTTACCCTGACGCCTAGACCTAACACTAACACTAAACTAACACCTAACCCTAATCATAACCCCTAAAGCTAACCCTAACCCTGAACCCTAAACCTAACTCTAACACTTAATACTAACTATATCCCTAACCCCTAACCCCAACCCTAACCCTAACCGTTAACCCTCACCCTAACCCTTAAACCGGACCCTAACACTAAATCTTAACCCTAAAGCTACGCCCAACCCTTAACCATAATCCTATCCCTTAACCCTAAACCTAACCCCTAACCCTAAACCTAACACTAACCCCAATCCTAATTCTAACCATAGCCCTTAATACATCACTACGCCTAACCCCTAACCCTAACCCTAACCCCTAATGCTAACCCTAACACTGAACCCTAAACCTAACCCTATCCCTAACCCTTAAACATAACTCTATCCCTAACCAATAATCCTAAGCCTAATCTTTAACCCTCACCCTAGAGCTTAACTCAAACCGTAACCCTAAGCCTAAACCCCAACCCTAACACTTAACACAAACCCTAAGCCTAAACACTTAACGCCAATCCTATCCTTTAACCCTAACACTAACCCTGATGCCTAATCCTAACCCTAACACTAACCCCAACCATAAATCTAACCCTAGCCCCTAACGCAAAACTAACCCCTAACCCTAACACTAACCCTAAATCCTAGTCCCTAACCACTAAACCTCACTTGAACCCTAACCCCTAACACCAAACCCTTAACCCTAACCATAACCCTATTTCTCACACTACTTCCATTCTCAGAGTTAACCAAGCCTAAAATACAACCATGCAATGCGTGAGTAGAGTTTCCGCATGAGTCCTGCAAGTAGGTCTGGGCCAAAGGCCCAGGATCCGATGGTGTAGTGTCGCATGGAAACATTCTGCACCCTTCTCACCATAGATTACACAGGTCCTGTACCCTTAAACTAACCGCCAAATCAAAGCCCAAACACTGACCCTAACCCCTAACCCTACCTAAGCCCTGACCCTAATGCCCAACACTAACACTAAACGCTTACCCTAAACCTAACCCCTAAATGTAACCTTAACCATGAACCCTAAACCTAACCCAAACCCCTAACCCTAACCATAACACTTAACTCTAACCCTAAACCTAACATGAACACTTAACCCTAACCCTAACCCATAAACCTAACACTTAACCTTAACCCTAACCGTTAACCCTCACACTAAACCTTAACCCTAACCCTAATCCTAATCTTTGAGCCTAAACCTAGCACTTAACCCTTACCCTGTACCAAAACCTAACCCCTAATCTTAACCCTAAGCTTAAACCTTAAAGCTTAACCCTAAACCTAACTGTAACTGTTAAACCTAACACTAACCTTTAACCCTGACCCTAACTGAAACCCCTAACCCTAAGCCCTCACCATAACAGTAACCTATATTGCTAACCCTAACCCTAATCCTAGCCCTAAATTTAATTCTCAGACTTCTTGCTTTCTCAGAGTTTACAAAGCCTACAATCCTCCCATGCCATGTGTAGAAGGAGGCTTGGCCACTGTGTCCGGCATGAAACCAAGGGGCCCATACCCAGTGTATGATAGAGTGGCTTCCGGCATCTATCCCAGCCCTCTAAGCCCCCTCCTAGAGCAGAGAGGGCTCGTGATATAAGCATAAACACTACCCCTCACCCATAACCCTAACCCTGAACATCACAGCTCACCCTGATACTATTGCTCACCTTAACACATCAACCTCACCATAACTCTAACTTGAACCTGTTATCCTAACGTTAATGCATAAGACTTACCCTAAGAACAACCCCTATCCCTTAATTCTAACCCTAACTCCTAGCCACAATTGTAACACCTAATCCCTAAGGCTAATTCAAAACTGCTAAACATTACCTTATCCCTACAAACTAACCCTAACCCTAACCGCTAACCCTAACCGTACACCTAAAAATAACCGTAACACTTGACACTTAACCCTAACCCTTAACCCTGATCCTAATCCTAACAATTAAACCTAACCCTAACTCTTAAGCCTAACACTAACACGTACCCTAATGCCTAGACCTAACCCTAAGAGTAAACGTAACCCCTAACCCTAACCCTAATCCCTAATGCTAACCCTAACACTGAACCCTAATCCTAAGCCTTAAACCTAACTCTATCCTTAACCCATAACCCTAGCCCTAACCGTTAACCCCACACTAACCCTTAACTCGAACTGTAACCCTAACCCTTAAAACTAAACCTAACACTTAACGCTAACCCTAAGCCTTAACGCTTAACCCTTATCCTATCCCTTAACCCTAACTCTAACCCATAACGCTAACCCTAACCCCACTCTAAATCTAACCCTAGCCCCTAACCCAACCCTAACCCCTAAGCCCTAACCCTATCACTAAACCCAACACCTACTCCCTAACCCCTAATCCTCACTCGAAGCTTAAGCCCTAACCCTAAGCCCTCTCCCTGACTAATCTTCATCCCTAACCCTAACCATAATCCTAACCCTAAATCTAATTCTCAGACTTCTTGCTATCTCAGAGTTTTAAAAGCCTACAATTCTCCAAAGCCATGCGTGAAAGCTGGCTCTGCCACAGTGTCCTGCATGAAACCCAGGAGCCCATACTCTGTGCACAATAGAGTGGGTTCCCGGGGACAATCACAGCCCCCTAACTCCCCCTGCTAGTGCTGACAGGGCCCATGCCCTAAGCAAAAACCCTGCACCTCACCCATAACCCTAACCCTGAACATAACACCTAACCCTGATGTTATTGTTCACCTTAACACGTAAACCTCACTGTAACCCTAACTTTAACCCCTATCCTAATGTTATTGCATAACACTTACCCTAAGAACAAACCCTATCCCTTAATTCTAAGCCTAACTCCTAGCATAACCGTAACACTTAATCCCTAACCTTAATTCTAAACTGCTAAACATTACCTTCACCCTACAAACAACCCTAACACTAACCCTAACTCTAACCGCTAACCCTAACCCTAACCATTACCCTGATCATAATCCTAACAATTAAACCTAACCCTAATTCTTAACCCTAACACGAACCATTACCATAATGCCTAGACCTAACCCTAACTGTAACCCTAACCCCTAACCCTAACCCTAACCGCTAATGCTAACCCTAACCCCGAACCCTAAACCTAACCCTAACCCTATCCCTTAAACCTATTACTATCCCTAAACCATTACCCTAATCGCAACTGTTAACCCTCACTCTCACCCTTAACTTGGACCGAAACCCTAACCCTTAACCCTAACCTTAACCCTTACTGCTAATCTTAAGCCTTCACCCTTTACCTTAATCCTATCTTGTAAGCCTAACCCTAACGCTGACCCCTAACCCACCTGAACATTAACCCTAAACCTAAATCTAACGCTAGCCCCTTACAAAAACCTAACACCTAACCCCTGACACACTAATCCTAACTTCTAATTCCTAACCACTAAACTTCACTCAAACCCAAACCTCTAACCCCAAACACATAACCCTAACCATAACCCTAATTCTCACACTTCCTTCGTTCTCAGAGTTGACCAAGCCTACAATAGAGCCATGCCACGAGTGAGAAGAGGCTCTGCCTGAGTCCTGCATGTAGGTCTGGGCCCAAGGCCCAAGTACGATGGTGTGGTGTTGAGGCGACCCAGTCTGCACCCTTCCCACCATAGATTAAACAGAGCATGTGCCCTTAAACTAACCACTAAATCTAAGCCCTAACACTAAACCTAAATCCTAACCCTAAACCTCGGCCCTTATCCTAACGCCCAACAGTAACACTAAACACTCGCCCTAAACTTAACCCGTAACCCGAACCCCTAAATGTAACCCTAACCATGAACCCTAAACCTAACCCTAACCTCTAGCCATAACCATAACACTTAACTCTAAACCTAAATGTTACACGAAGCCTTATTCCTAACCCTAAGCCCAACCCTAACCCTTAATCTTGAACCTTACCATTAACCCTCACACTAACCCTTAACCCTAACCCTAATCCTAATCTTTAACCATAAAGCTAACACTGAAGCCTAACCCTGTGCCAAACGATAAAACCAAACCTTAACCCTAACCCTGAAACTTAACCATAAACGTAACTGTAACTGTTAAAAATAACACAAACCTTAAACCCTAACCCCTAACCCTAAGAGCCCACCCTAACACTAATCTTCCTCGCTAAACATTACCATAATCCTACCCCTAAATCTAATTGTCAGACTTCTTGCTTTCTCAGAGTTTAGAAAGCCTAAAATCCTCCCATGCCATGAGTAAAAGGGGGCTCTACCACTGTGTCCTGCATGAAACCCAGGAGCCCATATCCAGCGTACGATAGAGTGGGTTCCCGGGGACAATCCCATCCCCCTAACCCGAGCCCCCCGCCAAGTGCAGACAGGGCCTGTACGCTAAGTATAAACACTACCCCTAACAGATAACCCTCACCCTGAATATAACACCTGACCCTGATCCTATTGCTCACCTTAAAACATAAACCTCCCCGTAACCCTAACTTATCCCCTTATCTTAACCTTAATGCATAACACCCTGAAAAGAAGCCCCATCCCATAATTCTAATCCTAATCCCCAGCCATAACCATAAGACCTCATCCCTAATTCTAAAATGCCAACCCTAACCTTCACCCTACCAACAACCCTAACCCTAACCCTAACCTCTAACCCTAAGCCCTCACCCTATCACTAATCTTCATCCCTAAACCGTACCGTAATCCTAACCCGAAATCTAATTCTCAGACTTCTTGCTTTCTCAGAGTTTTGAAAGCCTACAATCCTACTAAGCCATGCATGAAAGCCCGCTCTGCCACAGTGTCCTGCAAGAAACCCAGAGGCCCATACATAGCGTACGATAGAGTGGGTTCCCAGCGACCACAACCGACCCCTAACTTCGATTCCTAGGGCATACAGGGCCCATGCCCTAAGCATAAACACTACCCCTCACCCATAACCCTATCCCAGAACATAACACCTAACCCTGATCCTACTGCTCACCTTAACACGTAAACCTCACCGTAACCCTAATTTTAACCCCATATCGTAACGTTAATGCATGACACCCTGAGAACAAGCCCTATACTGTAATTCTAACCCTAACTCCTAGCCATAACCATAACACCTAATCTCTAATTCTGAAACACCAACCCTAACCTTAACCCTACCAACAACACTAACACTAACCCTAACCCCTTACCCTAACCCTACGCCTAAAAATAACCGTAACCGTTGATCCTTAGTCATAACCCCTAACCTTAACCCTAACCCTTAACCCTAATCCCAATCCTAACCATTAAACATAACCCCAACTCTTAACCCTAACTCTAACCTTTACCTTAATGCCTAGAGTTCTAACCCCAACACTGACCTACAGTTAGAAGTAACACAAACCCATAATGCTAACCTTAAACCTGAACAATAAACCTAATCCTTAACCATAACACCCT
Organism: Eulemur rufifrons; assembly: GCF_041146395.1. Classification (NCBI taxonomy): domain Eukaryota; kingdom Metazoa; phylum Chordata; class Mammalia; order Primates; family Lemuridae; genus Eulemur; species Eulemur rufifrons. The sequence continues at coordinate 713,034 of NW_027182856.1, read as the reverse complement.
AACCCTAACCCTAACCCTTAACCCTGACCCTAACCCTAAACCTTAACCCTAACCCTAAACCCTAACCCTAAGCCTACCCTTAACCCTAACCCTATCCATTAACCCTAACCGCTAACGATAACACTAACCCCAACCCTAAACCTACCCCTGGCCCCCTAACCCAGAATTAACACCGAACCCGTAACACTAACTCTACCCGTAACCACTAGCACCTAACCATGACTCGAAACCTAACCCCTAACTCGAAACCCCTAACCCCAACCCTAACCTTAATTCTCACACTACTTCCATTCCCGAGTGAAGCAAGCCTACAATACAGCAATGCCATGTGTGAGATGAGGCTCCGCCTGAGTCCTGCATGTAGGTCGTGTCCCAGGGCCCAGGGAATGATGTTGTGCTTTCGTGGTGACTCCGACCGCACTCCTCTCACCGTAGATTAACCAGGTCCTGTGCCCTTAAACTGACCGCTAAATCTAAGCCCTACCACCAACCCTAACCCCTGACCCTGAACCTAAGCCCCGAGCCTAAAGCCCAACACTAACTCTAAACCCTTACCCTAAACCTAATCCCTAACCCTAATGCTAACCCCTAAATGTAACCCTAACCGTGGACAGTAAACCTAACCCTAAATTCTAACACAAACCCTAACACATAACTCTAACCCTAAAACTAACCCTAACCCTTAACCCTAAACCTAAACCCTAACCCTAACCCTTAACCTTAATCTTAACCGTTAACTCTCATGCTAACCTTTAATCCTAACTCTAATCCTAATCTTCAAACCTAAACCTAACACAACCCTAACCCTGTACCAAAACCTAACCCCTCATCTTAACCCTATCCGCAAACCTCAACCCCAAAACGAACTGTAACCGTTAAACCTAACAGTAACCTTAAACCGTAACCCTAATCTGTAACCCTATCCCCTCACCATAACACTACACTTCATCCTGAACCCTAACCATAATACTAACCCTAAATCTAATTCTCAGACTTCTTGCTTTCTTAGAGTTTAGAAAGCCTGCAATCCTCCCATGCCATGCGTGAAAGGAGGCTCTACCACTGTGTCCTGCATGAAACCCACGGGCCCATACCCAGAGTATGATAGAGTGGGTTCCCGGGTACAATCCCAGCCCCCTAAACTCCCCCCGCCCGCCTAATGCAGACAGGGCCCGTGTGCTAAGCATAAACAATATCTTTAACAGATAACCCTAACCCTGAACATGGCACCTAACCCTGTTCCTATTTCTCCCCTTAACACGTAAACCTCACCGTGAGCCTAACTTTAACCTCTTAACGTAACGTTAATGCATAACCCATTCCCTGAGAACATCCCCTATCCCATAATTCTAACCCTATCTCCTAGTCATAACTCTAACACCTAATCCCTAACCCTAATTCTCCACCGCTAAGCCTAACCGTAACGCTGCCTACAACCCTAACACTGACAGGAACCCTTAGTTCTAACCCCAACGCTATGCCTAACAAAAGCCCTAACCCTTCACCCTTCACCCTAACCCCTGAGCATTACCCTAACCTTTAACCGTAATCCTAATCCTAACCATTAAACCTAACCCTAGCTCTTAAAGCTAACCCTAAACCTTACCCTCACGACTAGACCTAACCCTGACACTAACCTAACACCTAACCCTAACCATAACCCCTAAAGCTAACCCTAAATCTGAACCCTAAACCTAACCCTAACACTGAACCTTCACTATATCCCTAACCCCTAAGCCTAATCCTAACTGTTAACCCTCAGCCTAACACTTAAACTGGACCATAACACTAAACATTAACACTAACACTAAACTTTAACCCTAACCATAAGCCCAACACTTAACCCTAATCCTATCCCTTAACCCTAAGCCGAACCCTAAGCCCTAACCCTAAACCTAACCCTAACCCCAACCCTAACCCTTAATCTTGACCCTTACCATTAACCCTCACACTAACCCTAATCCTAATCTTTAACCATAAAGCTAACACTGAAGCCTAACCCTGTGCCAAACGCTAAACCCAAACCTTAACCCTAACCCTGAAACTTAACCATAAACCTAACTGTAACTGTTACACCTAACACTAACCTCTAACCCTAACCCCTAACCCTAAGACCCCACCTTAACACTAACCCTAACCCTAAACATTATCATAATCATACCCCTAAATCTAATTCTCGGACTTCTTGCTTTCTTAGAGTTTAGAAAGCCTAAAATCCTCCCATGCCATGAGTAAAAGGGGGCTCTGCAGCTCTCTCTTGCATGAAACCAGGAGCCCATACCTAGCGTATGATAGAGTGGGTTCCCGGGGACAATCCCATCCCCCTAACCCCAGCCCCCCGCCCAGTGCAGACAGGGCCTGTACGCTAAGTATAAACACTACCCCTAACAGATAACCCTCACCCTGAACATAGCACCTGACCCTGATCCTATTGCTCACCTTAAAACATAAACCTCCCCGTAACCCTAACTTATCCCCTTATCTTAACCTTAATGCATAACACCCTGAGAAGAAGCCCTATCCCATAATTCTAATCCTAACCCCTAGCCATAACCGTAACACCTCATCCCTAATTCTAAAATGCCAACCCTAACCTCACCCTGCCAACAACCCTAACCCTAACCCTAACCCCTAACCCTAAGCCCTCACCCTATCACTAATCTTCATCCCTAAACCGTACCGTAATCCTAACCCTAAATCTAATTCTCAGACTTGCTTTCGCAGAGTTTTGAAAGCCTACAATCCTACTAAGCCATGCATGAAAGCCCGCTCTGCCACAGTGTCCTGCATGAAACCCAGAGGCCCATACACTGCGTACGATAGAGTGGGCTCCCAGCGACCATCACAGACCCCTAACTTCGCCTCCTAGTGCATACAGGGCCCGTGCCCTAAGCATAAACCCTACCCCACACCCATAACCCTAACCCAGAACATAACACCTAACCCTGATCCTACTGCTCACCTTAACACGTAAACCTCACCCTAACCCTAACTTAACCCTTTATCTTAACGATAATGCATGACACCCTGAGAACAAGCCCTATACCGTAATTCTAACCCTAACTCCTAGCCATAACCATAACACCTAATCCCTAATTCTGAAACGCCAACCCTAACCTTAACCCTACCAACAACACTAACACTAACCCTAAAACCCTTACCCTAACCCTACGCCTAAAAATAACCCTAACCATTGATCCTTAGTCATAACCCCTAAAGCTTAACCCTAACCCTTAACGCTAATCCCAATCCTAACCATTAAACATAACCCTACTTAACCCTAACCCTAACCTATACGCTAATGCCTAGAGATCTAACCCCAACACTGACCTACAGTTAACACTAACCCTAACCCCTAATCCTAACCTTAAACCTGAACCATAAACCTAACCCTTAACCCTAACCCTATTCCTAACCCCCTAACTCTAACCCTAACTGTTAAGCCTCACCCTAACCCTTAACCCTGACTCTAACCCTAAACCTTAACCCTAACCCTGAACCCTAACCCTAAGCCTAACCCTTAACCCTAACCCTATCCCTTAACCCTAACCCCTAACCCTAACGCTAACCCCAACCCTAAACCTAACCCTGGCCCCCAACCCAGACTTAACACCTAACCCCTAACACTAACTCTAAACCTAACCACTAATCCCTAGCACCTGACCCTGACTCGAAACCTAACCCCTAATTCGAAACCCCTAACCCCAAACCTAACCCTAATTCTCACACTACTTCCATTCCCAGAGTGAAGCAAGCCTACAATACAGCCATGCCATGTGTGAGATGAGGCTCTGCCTGAGTCCTGCATGTAGGTTTGTCCCAAGGCCCAGGGAATGATGTTGTGCTTTTGTGGTGACTCCGACCACACCCCTCTCACCGTAGATTAACCAGGTCCTGTGCCCTTAAACTGACCGCTAAATCTAAGCCCTACCACCAACCCTAACCGCTGACCCTGAACCTAAGTCCCGAGCCTAAAGCCCAACACTAACTCTAAACACTTACCCTAAACCTAATCCCTAACCCTAATGCTAACCCCTAAACGTAACTCTAACCACGAACAGTAAACCTAACCCTAACCTCTAACACAAACCCTAACACATAACTCTAACCCTAAAACTAACCCTAACCCTTAACCCTAAACCTAAAACCTAACCCTAACCCTTAACCTTAATCTTAACCGTTAACTCTCATGCTAACCTTTAATCCTAACCCTAATCCTAATCTTCAACCCTAAACCGAACACAACCCTAACCCTGTACCAAACCCTGACCCCTCATCTTAACCCTATCCGCAAACCTCAACCCCAAAACGAACTATAACCGTTAAACCTAACAGTAACCTTAAACCGTAACCCTAATCTGTAACCCTATCCCCTCACCATAACACTACACTTCATCCTGAACCCTAACCATAATCCTAACCCTAAATCTAATTCTCAGACTTCTTGCTTTCTTAGAGTTTAGAAAGCCTGCAATCCTCCCGTGCCATGTGTGAAAGGAGGCTCTACCACTGTGTCCTGCATGAAATCCACGGGCGCATACCCAGAGTCCGATACAGTGGGTTCCCGGTGACAATCCCAGCCCCCTAACCTCCCCCCTGCCTAATGCCGACAGGGCCCGTGCGCTAAGCATAAATGATACCTTTAACAGATAACCCTAACCCTGAACATGGCACCTAACCCTGTTCCTATTTCTCCCCTTAACACGTAAACCTCACCGTGAGCCTAACTTTAACCTCTTAACGTAACGTTAATGCATAACCCATTCCCTGAGAACATCCCCTATCCCATAATTCTAACCCTATCTCCTAGTCATAACTCTAACACCTAATCCCTAACCCTAATTCTCCACCGCTAAGCCTAACCGTAACGCTGCCTACAACCCTAACACTGACAGGAACCCTTAGTTCTAACCCCAACGCTATGCCTAACAAAAGCCCTAACCCTTCACCCTTCACCCTAACCCCTGAGCATTACCCTAACCTTTAACCGTAATCCTAATCCTAACCATTAAACCTAACCCTAGCTCTTAAAGCTAACCCTAAACCTTACCCTCACGACTAGACCTAACCCTGACACTAACCTAACACCTAACCCTAACCATAACCCCTAAAGCTAACCCTAACCTGAACCCTAAACCTAACCCTAACACTGAACCTTCACTATATCCCTAACCCCTAAGCCTAATCCTAACTGTTAATCCTCACCCTAACACTTAAACTGGACCATAACACTAAACATTAACCCTAACACTAAACTTTAACCCTAACCATAAGCCCAACACTTAACCCTAATCCTATCCCCTAACCCTAAGCCCTAACCCTAAACCTAACCCTAACCCCAACCCTAACCCTTAATCTTGACCCTTACCATTAACCCTCACACTAACCCTAATCCTAATCTTTAACCATAAAGCTAACACTGAAGCCTAACCCTGTGCCAAACGCTAAACCCAAACCTTAACCCTAACCCTGAAACTTAACCATAAACCTAACTGTAACTGTTACACCTAACACTAACCTCTAACCCTAACCCCTAACCCTAAGACCCCACCTTAACACTAACCCTAACCCTAAACATTATCATAATCCTACCCCTAAATCTAATTCTCGGACTTCTTGCTTTCTTAGAGTTTAGAAAGCCTAAAATCCTCCCATTCCATGAGTAAAAGGGGGCTCTGCAGCTCTCTCTTGCATGAAACCAGGAGCCCATACCTAGCGTATGATAGAGTGGGTTCCCGGGGACAATCCCATCCCCCTAACCCCAGCCCCCCGCCCAGTGCAGACAGGGCCTGTACGCTAAGTATAAACACTACCCCTAACAGGTAACTCTCACCCTGAACATAGCACCTGACCCTGATCCTATTGCTCACCTTAAAACATAAACCTCCCCGTAACCCTAACTTATCCCCTTATCTTAACCTTAATGCATAACACCCTGAGAAGAAGCCCTATCCCATAATTCTAATCCTAACCCCTAGCCATAACCGTAACACCTCATCCCTAATTCTAAAATGCCAACCCTAACCTTCACCCTACCAACAACCCTAACCCTAACCCTAACCCCTAACCCTAAGCCCTCACCCTATCGCTAATCTTCATCCCTAAACCGTACCGTAATCCTAACCCTAAATCTAATTCTCAGACTTGCTTTCTCAGAGTTTTGAAAGCCTACAATCCTACTAAGCCATGCATGAAAGCCCGCTCTGCCACAGTGTCCTGCATGAAACCCAGAGGCCCATACACTGCGTACGATAGAGTGGGCTCCCAGCGACCATCACAGACCCCTAACTTCGCCTCCTAGTGCATACAGAGCCCGTGCCCTAAGCATAAACCCTACCCCACACCCATAACCCTAACCCAGAACATAACACCTAACCCTGATCCTACTGCTCACCTTAACACGTAAACCTCACCCTAACCCTAACTTAACCCTTTATCTTAACGATAATGCATGACACCCTGAGAACAAGCCCTATACCGTAATTCTAACCCTAACTCCTAGCCATAACCATAACACCTAATCCCTAATTCTGAAACGCCAACCCTAACCTTAACCCTACCAACAACACTAACACTAACCCTAAAACCCTTACCCTAACCCTACGCCTAAAAATAACCCTAACCATTGATCCTTAGTCATAACCCCTAAAGCTTAACCCTAACCCTTAACGCTAATCCCAATCCTAACCATTAAACATAACCCTACTTAACCCTAACCCTAACCTATACGCTAATGCCTAGAGATCTAACCCCAACACTGACCTACAGTTAACACTAACCCTAACCCCTAATCCTAACCTTAAACCTGAACCATAAACCTACCCCTTAACCCTAACCCTATTCCTAACCCCCTAACTCTAACCCTAACTGTTAAGCCTCACCCTAACCCTTAACCCTGACTCTAACCCTAAACCTTAACCCTAACCCTGAACCCTAACCCTAAGCCTAACCCTTAACCCTAACCCTATCCCTTAACCCTAACCCCTAACCCTAACGCTAACCCCAACCCTAAACCTAACCCTGGCCCCCAACCCAGACTTAACACCTAACCCCTAACACTAACTCTAAACCTAACCACTAATCCCTAGCACCTGACCCTGACTCGAAACCTAACCCCTAACTCGAAACCCCTAACCCCAAACCTAACCCTAATTCTCACACTACTTCCATTCCCAGAGTGAAGCAAGCCTACAATACAGCCATGCCATGTGTGAGATGAGGCTCTGCCTGAGTCCTGCATGTAGGTTTTGTCCCAAGGCCCAGGGAATGATGTTGTGCTTTTGTGGTGACTCCGACCACACCCCTCTCACCGTAGATTAACCAGGTCCTGTGCCCTTAAACTGACCGCTAAATCTAAGCCCTACCACCAACCCTAACCGCTGACCCTGAACCTAAGCCCCGAGCCTAAAGCCCAACACTAACTCTAAACACTTACCCTAAACCTAATCCCTAACCCTAATGCTAACCCCTAAACGTAACTCTAACCACGAACAGTAAACCTAACCCTAACCTCTAACACAAACCCTAACACATAACTCTAACCCTAAAACTAACCCTAACCCTTAACCCTAAACCTAAAACCTAACCCTAACCCTTAAACTTAATCTTAACCGTTAACTCTCATGCTAACCTTTAATCCTAACCCTAATCCTAATCTTCAACCCTAAACCGAACACAACCCTAACCCTGTACCAAACCCTGACCCCTCATCTTAACCCTATCCGCAAACCTCAACCCCAAAACGAACTATAACCGTTAAACCTAACAGTAACCTTAAACCGTAACCCTAATCTGTAACCCTATCCCCTCACCATAACACTACACTTCATCCTGAACCCTAACCATAATCCTAACCCTAAATCTAATTCTCAGACTTCTTGCTTTCTTAGAGTTTAGAAAGCCTGCAATCCTCCCGTGCCATGTGTGAAAGGAGGCTCTACCACTGTGTCCTGCATGAAATCCACGGGCGCATACCCAGAGTCCGATACAGTGGGTTCCCGGTGACAATCCCAGCCCCCTAAACTCCCCCCAGCCTAATGCCGACAGGGCCCGTGCGCTAAGCATAAATGATACCTTTAACAGATAACCCTAACCCTGAACATGGCACCTAACCCTGTTCCTATTTCTCCCCTTAAGACGTAAACCTCACCGTGAGCCTAACTTTAACCTCTTAACGTAACGTTAATGCATAACCCATTCCCTGAGAACATCCCCTATCCCATAATTCTAACCCTATCTCCTAGTCATAACTCTAACACCTAATCCCTAACCCTAATTCTCCACCGCTAAGCCTAACCGTAACGCTGCCTACAACCCTAACACTGACAGGAACCCTTAGTTCTAACCCCAACGCTATGCCTAACAAAAGCCCTAACCCTTCACCCTTCACCCTAACCCCTGAGCATTACCCTAACCTTTAACCGTAATCCTAATCCTAACCATTAAACCTAACCCTAGCTCTTAAAGCTCACCCTAAACCTTACCCTCACGACTAGACCTAACCCTGACACTAACCTAACACCTAACCCTAACCATAACCCCTAAAGCTAACCCTAACCTGAACCCTAAACCTAACCCTAACACTGAACCTTCACCATATCCCTAACCCCTAAGCGTAATCCTAACTGTTAATCCTCACCCTAACACTTAAACTGGACCATAACACTAAACATTAACCCTAACACTAAACTTTAACCCTAACCATAAGCCCAACACTTAACCCTAATCCTATCCCCTAACCCTAAGCCCTAACCCTAAACCTAACCCTAACCCCAACCCTAACCCTTAATCTTGACCCTTACCATTAACCCTCACACTAACCCTAATCCTAATCTTTAACCATAAAGCTAACACTGAAGCCTAACCCTGTGCCAAACGCTAAACCCAAACCTTAACCCTAACCCTGAAACTTAACCATAAACCTAACTGTAACTGTTACACCTAACACTAACCTCTAACCCTAACCCCTAACCCTAAGACCCCACCTTAACACTAACCCTAACCCTAAACATTATCATAATCCTACCCCTAAATCTAATTCTCGGACTTCTTGCTTTCTTAGAGTTTAGAAAGCCTAAAATCCTCCCATGCCATGAGTAAAAGGGGGCTCTGCAGCTCTCTCTTGCATGAAACCAGGAGCCCATACCTAGCGTATGATAGAGTGGGTTCCCGGGGACAATCCCATCCCCCTAACCCCAGCCCCCCGCCCAGTGCAGACAGGGCCTGTACGCTAAGTATAAACACTACCCCTAACAGGTAACTCTCACCCTGAACATAGCACCTGACCTTGATCCTATTGCTCACCTTAAAACATAAACCTCCCCGTAACCCTAACTTATCCCCTTATCTTAACCTTAATGCATAACACCCTGAGAAGAAGCCCTATCCCATAATTCTAATCCTAACCCCTAGCCATAACCGTAACACCTCATCCCTAATTCTAAAATGCCAACCCTAACCTTCACCCTACCAACAACCCTAACCCTAACCCTAACCCCTAACCCTAAGCCCTCACCCTATCGCTAATCTTCATCCCTAAACCGTACCGTAATCCTAACCCTAAATCTAATTCTCAGACTTGCTTTCTCAGAGTTTTGAAAGCCTACAATCCTACTAAGCCATGCATGAAAGCCCGCTCTGCCACAGTGTCCTGCATGAAACCCAGAGGCCCATACACTGCGTACGATAGAGTGGGCTCCCAGCGACCATCACAGACCCCTAACTTCGCCTCCTAGTGCATACAGGGCCCGTGCCCTAAGCATAAACCCTACCCCACACCCATAACCCTAACCCAGAACATAACACCTAACCCTGATCCTACTGCTCACCTTAACACGTAAACCTCACCCTAACCCTAACTTAACCCCTTATCTTAACGATAATGCATGACACCCTGAGAACAAGCCCTATACCGTAATTCTAACCCTAACTCCTAGCCATAACCATAACACCTAATCCCTAATTCTGAAACGCCAACCCTAACCTTAACCCTACCAACAACACTAACACTAACCCTAAAACCCTTACCCTAACCCTACGCCTAAAAATAACCCTAACCATTGATCCTTAGTCATAACCCCTAAAGCTTAACCCTAACCCTTAACGCTAATCCCAATCCTAACCATTAAACATAACCCTACTTAACCCTAACCCTAACCTATACGCTAATGCCTAGAGATCTAACCCCAACACTGACCTACAGTTAACACTAACCCTAACCCCTAATCCTAACCTTAAACCTGAACCATAAACCTAACCCTTAACCCTAACCCTATTCCTAACCCCCTAATCCTAACCCTAACTGTTAAGCCTCACCCTAACCCTTAACCCTGACTCTAACCCTAAACCTTAACCCTAACCCTGAACCCTAACCCTAAGCCTAACCCTTAACCCTAACCCTATCCCTTAACCCTAACCCCTAACCCTAACGCTAAACCCAACCCTAAAACCTAACCCTGGCCCCCAACCCAGACTTAACACCTAACCCCTAACACTAACTCTAAACCTAACCACTAATCCCTAGCACCTAACCCTG
>NW_027182856.1:677500-682500 GCF_041146395.1 Eulemur rufifrons | reverse complement strand
ACCATAGCACAAAACTCTAACTCTAAAACTAACCCTAACCCTAACCCTAAACCCTAACTCTTAACCTTAACCCTAAGCGTTAACTCTCACGCTAACCTTTAATCCTAACCCTAATCCTAATCTTCAACCCTAAACCTAACACATAACCCTAACCCTGTACCAAACTCTAACCCCTCATCTTAACCCTAACCGTAAACCTAAACCCGAAACCAAAGTGTAACCGTTAAAACTAAGGGTAACCTTTAACCCTAACCCTAATCCCTAACCCTAAGATCTCACCCTAACACTAAACTTCATCCTTAACCCTAACCATAATCCTAACCCTAAATCTAATTCTCAGACTTCTTGCTTTCTTAGATTTTAGAAAGCCTGCAATCCTCCCATGCCATGCGTGAAAGGAGGCTCTACCACTGCGTCCTGCATGAAACCCACGGGCCCATACCCAGAGTATAATAGAGTGGGTTCCCGGGTACAATCCCAGTCCCCTAAACTCCCCCCACCCGCCCAATGCAGACAGGGCCCATGCGCTAAGCATAAACAATACCTTTAACAGATAACCCTAACCCTGAACATAACACCCAACCCTGTTCCTATTTCTCCCCTTAACACGTAAACCTCACCGTGCGCCTAACTTTAACCTCTTATTCTAACGTTAATGCATAACCCATTTCCTGAGAACAACCCCTATCCCATAATTCTAACCCTATCTCCTAGTCATCACTGTGACACCTAATCCCTAACCCTAATTCTAAACCGCTAACCCTAACCGTAACCCTACCTACAACCCTAACACTAACAGTAACCCTTACTTCTAACCCCAAAGCTATGCCTAACAAAAACCCTAACCCTTGACCCTAACCCTTCACACTAACCCCTAAGCCTTGCCCTAACCCTTAACCCTAATCCTAATCCTAACCATTAAACCTAACCCTAGCTCTTAAAGCTAACCCTAAACCTTACCCTCACGACTAGACCTAACCTTGACACTAACCTAACACCTAACACTAACCAGAACCCCTAAAGCTAAGCCTGAACCCTATCCCTAACCCTAGCAGTAAACTTTAACCCTAAACCTAAGCCCAACCCGTAACCCTAATCCTATCCTTTTACCCTAAAACTAACCCCTAAACCTAACCCCTATACCTCACCCTAACTCTAACCCCATTCCTAATTCTAACCATACCCCTTCATAAAACACTAACTCCTAACCGCTAACCCTAACACTAACCAGAAACCCTAATCACTAATCCCTAACCCTAACGCTTAACCTTTACCCTAACCGTTAACCCTCACCCTAAATCTTAACACTGACCCTAACCTTAACCTTTAACTCTAAGCCTAACCCTTAACCCTACAGTAAGGAAGACCCTTAATGCTAATGGGATCCCTTATCCCTAACCCTAACACTACAGCTAAAAATAACCCTAACCTTGGATCCTTAAACCTAACCCCTAACACTTACTTTAACCCCAAACCCTAACCCTAATCCTAAGCATTAAACCTAACCCTATCTCTTAACCCTAACCCTAGCCCTTACCCTAACGCCTAGATCTAACCCTAAATCTAACCTACCGCCTAATCCTAACCTTAAGCCCTAATGCTAACTCTAACCCTGAACCCTAAACCTACTCGTAACCCTTATCACTAACCCTATCCGTGAACCTTAACCCTGACCCTAACCATTACCCGCACCCAAGCATTTAACCCTGACCCTAACCCTAATACTTAATGCTAACCCTAACACTAAACCCTAACCCTAAGGCCAACACTTAAACCTAATCCTATCCCTTAACCCTAACCCTAATGCTAACCCCTAAACGTAACCCTCACCGTGACCAGTAAACCTAACCCTAACCTCTAACACAAACCATAGCACATAACTCTAACCCTAAAACGAACCCTAACCCTAACCCTAACCCTAAACCCTAACTCTTAACCTTAACCCTAAGCGTTAACTCTCACGCTAACCTTTAATCCTAACCCTAATCCTAATCTTCAACCCTAAACCTAACACTTAACCCTAACCCTGTACCAAACCCTAACCCCTCATCTTAACCCTAACCGTAAACCTCAACCCTAAACCAAAGTGTAACCGTTAAACCTAAGAGTAATCTTTAACCCTAACCCTAATCCCTAACCCTAAGCCCTCACCCTAACACTAAACTTCATCCTTAACCCTAACCATAATCCAACCCTAAATCTCATTCTAAGTCTTCTTGCTTTCTTAGAGTTTAGAAAGCCTGCAATCCTCCCATGCCATGCGTGAAAGGAGGCTCTACCACTGTGTCCTGCATGAAACGCACGGGCCCATACCCAGAGTATGACAGAGTGGGTTCCCTGGTACAATCCCAGCCCCCTAAACTCCCCCCGTCCGCCTAATGCAGACAGGGCCCGTGCGCTAACCATAAACAATACCTTTAACAGATAACCCTAACCCTGAACATAACACCCAACCCTGTTCCTATTTCTCCCCTTAACACGTAAACCTCACCGTGCGCCTAACTTTAACCTCTTATCCTAACGTTAATGCATAACCCATTTCCTGAGAACAACACCTATCCCATAATTCTAACCCTATCTCCTAGTCATCACTGTGACACCTAATCCCTAACCCTAATTCTAAACCGATACCCTAACCGTAACCCTATCTACAACCCTAACACTGACAGTAACCCGTATTTCTAACCCCAACGCTATGCCTAACAAAAACCCTAACCCTTGACCCTAAACCTTCACCCTAACCCCTAAGCCTTACCCTAAACCTTAACCGTAATCCTAATCCTAACCATTAAACCTAACCCTAGCTCTTAAAGCTAACCCTAAACCTTACCCTCACGACTAGACCTAACCCTGACACTAACCTAACACCTAACCCTAACCAGAACCCCTAAAGCTAACCCTGAACCCTATCCCTAACCCTAGCAGTAAACTTTAACCCTAAACCTAAGCCCAACCCGTAACCTTTATCCTATCCTTTTACCCTAAAACTAACCCCTAAACCTAACACCTAAACCTCACCCTGAATCTAATCCCATTCCTAATTCTAACCATACCCCTTCATAAAACACTAACTCCTAACCGCTAACCCTAACACTAACCAAAAACCCTAATCACTAATCCCTAACCCTAACGCTTAACCTTTACCCTAACCGTTAACCCTAACTCTAAATCTCAACACTGACCCTAACCTTAACCTTTAACTCTAAGCCTAACCCTTAATCCTACAGTAAGGAAGACCCTTAATGCTAATGGGATCCTTATCCCTAACCCTAACACTACAGCTAAAAATAACCCTAACCTTGGATCCTGAAACCTAACCCCTAACACTTACTTTAACCCCAAACCCTAACCCTAATCCTAAGCATTAAACCTAAACCTATCTCTTAACCCTAACGTTAGCCCTTACCATAACGCCTAGATCTAACCCTAAGTCTAACCTACCGCCTAATCCTAACCTTAAGCCCTAATGCTAACTCTAACCCTGAACCCTAAACCTACCCGTAACCCTTAACACTAACCCTATTCGTGAACCTTAAACCTGACCCTAACCATTACCTGCACCCAAGCATTTAACCCTGACCCTACCCCTAATCCTTAATGATAACACTAACACTAAACCCTAACCCTAAGCCCAACACTTATCCCTAATCCTATCCCTTAACCCTAACCCCAACCCTAATGCTACCCCCTAAACGTAACCCTAACCGTGACCAGTAAACCTAACGCTAACCTCTAACACAAAGCGTAGCACATAACTCTAAACCTAAAACTAAACCTAACCCTAACACTAACCCTAAACCCTAACTCTTAACCTTAACCCTACGCGTTAACTCTCACGCTAACCTTTAATCCTAACCCTAATCCTAATCTTCAACCCTAAACCTAACACTTAACCCTAACCCTGTACCAAACCTTAACCCCTCATCTTAACCCTAACGGTAAACCTCAACCCTATACCAAAGTGTAACCATTAAACCTAAGAGTAACCTTTAACCCTAACCCTAATCCCTAACCCTAAGCCCTCACCCTAACACTAAACTTCATCCTTAACCCTAACCAGAATCCTAACCCTAAATCTAATTCTCAGACTTCTTGCTTTCTTAGAGTTTAGAAAGCCTGCAATCCTCCCATGCCATGCGTGAAAGGAGGCTCTACCTCTGCGTCCTGCATGAAACCCACGGGCTCATACCCAGAGTATGATAGAGTGGGTTCCCGGGTACAATCCCAGCCCCCTAAACTCCCCCCGCCCGCCCAATGCAGACAGGGCCCGTGCGCTAAGCATAAACAATACCTTTAACAGATAACCCTAACCCTGAACATAACACCCAACCCTGTTCCTATTTCTCCCCTTAACACGTAAACCTCACCGTGCGCCTAACTTTAACCTCTTATCCTAACGTTAATGAATAACCCATTTCCTGAGAACAACCCCTATCCCATAATTCTAACCCTATCTCCTAGTCATCACTGTGACACCTAATCCCTAACCCTAATTCTAAACCGCTAACCCTAACCGTAACCCTACCTACAACCCTGACACTGACAGTAACCCTTACTTCTAACCCCAACGCTATGCCTAACAAAAACCCTAAACCTTCACCCTAACCCCTAAGCCTTACCCTAACCCTTAACCCTAATCCTAATCCTAACCATTAAACCTAACCCTAGCTCTTAAAGCTAACCCTAAACCTTACCCTCATGACTAGACCTAACGCTGACACTAACCTAACACCTAACCCTAACCAGAACCCCTAAAGCTAACCCTGAAACCTATCCCTAACCCTAGCAGTAAACTTTAACCGTAAACCTAAGCCCAACCCGTAACCCTAATCCTATCCTTTTACCCTAAAACTAACCCCTAAACCTAACCCCTATACCTCACCCTAACTCTAACCCCAATCCTAATTCTAACCATACCCCTTCATAAAACACTAACTCCAAACCGCTAACCCTAACACTAACCAAAAACCCTAATCACTAATCCCTAACCCTAACGCTTA